>NC_091833.1:62226267-62528932 GCF_037783145.1 Equus przewalskii
GGTTTTCTAGATCTCAGAACCTTTAAAACATCCCTAACTTGCTAGTGGATTGTTCTTTCACTTGTACCTTTTCTGTCTTTATTTTCTTACTCTGCCTCCATATAACCACCTCACAGCCCAAGATCCTGTCCACCTTTTGACCCAGCTTGCTTGCTCAAACCCAACTCTAGTACCTGAGTTCTTGGCCAGATCCCAGTAGTGGAATGTGTTTTAAGTTGCAAATGTGCCTTAGTATGTGGGAAGTCTTTGCATATCACTGAATCCTCTTGTTTTTATGCTAAAACATAGAAAACACAGGCTTGATATTGCAGCTTTTTGTCTTGCTATTACATGTATGAACAACTTTGTTGTGTACCCCACGGAGCCCAGAAGAACAGCTTTACTTGGCAAGAGGACCCATTAATTGGCTATCACCTTCCCTCGTTCATTCTTTTTCTCTTTGAAACCATTGGAATCTTGACTAAGAGAAAAAGCTAGTTAAGAATAATTGATTTTTATATCTGCTTTTTTCTCTCTAGAGTTATGAAGGATGTCTTATGGAACAATAAGATGTACTTAGTAAACTTTACAGCTATTTTCTTTTTTTTTTTTTTTGCTTTTTCACAGCTATTTTCTCATTATATGTTTAACAGCAAACTATAAAGCTTTAATTTCATTTGTTCAGGCTTATTTTGCAGTTATTGTCCTAAGTTTCCTTTTAAATTTGGTGGATTGAGCACATTCCTTTAACTTCCTTTCTTCCCAATGTCCCACTGATATTGTTTAAAGACTGCATTAAAGCACAGATCTGAAAAGCGGGAACAGATGTTATTGTATTAATCAAACTACCTTGAAGGAGGAGCAAAAGGACTTCGTTGGCTCAGTAACTTTAGTGTGTGCTTGCATGTGTGTGGGGAAGGAGGGAAGAAGATCCAAACCCAGATTTGAATGATGTCATCAAGTACTGTTTCTCTCTAAATGTTTTTAGTCTCTCTTTTCTTTTGTATTAGCTTTATTTTCAGCCAGGCAAAGATGGCTGCCAAAGGAGAGTGGGATGGGATATTCTAGCCAGACCTGGGTCATGTGGCCACCGCTGTGGTGGCTGGGAAGAATCACCTCTACCCAGATCACATGGAATATTTTCCCCACAGACAAGAGGGATTATGTTACTAGAAAAAGGGGGTGGGGAGAAAGCATGTTGAGCAGTAAAATTACAGTTCACAGTCCACTACAGGTACCATCAGAGGACCAGGAATTTTGAAGAAGATAGAAAGTTCACGGGATCGGATTGACAGCAAAATCTCAGAGGAAACTGGAACCCAAGATACCAGAGGTAAGCTCAGGTTTTCCTAGGGGAACCTTGGAAAGGCTCCAAGCTTGGAGTTAACAAATACAAAGAACAGTAGTGGGCAATTGGGTAATAATCAAGAATTTTTTAAGGAATTATTTTCTAAAGTGCTGAGTTAGTTGGGCCTCCTTTCTGCCTTTTCTCCAGGCTAAACAGCTCTGGTGGCAATGATGCCTGCCCTCAGGCCTGAACTCTGAGAACTATTCTCTTAAGAAAGTAGACCAACAGTTTAGTAGGACATCTAATGAAATGTTGAAACCTGAGAGAGAAGCAGAGGCACTAAAGCATGCTACTCTGAGGAAAGCAGTTTTGGCGGTTCCCAGTGAGCTTGACTTCCTGTCTAGGTACCTTTCTGGGATGTCTGCTTATACATATGCCCTGCCTGCTTAAATAGTACTACTCTCCCAGTTAAGAGAGAAGCCACTTGGGAAAACAAACCCGAACAACTCAGAGCCCACACTGGCTTCCTGTACTTTCTAAACTAACTTTTATTCACCAATATAAACAGACAGGGATATTCAGATGATTGAGGAGAATCAAGATGGAAGAGGATTAAGATGAATAAAAGAACAACTAACCTCAGATATAATTCAGAAGAAAACTTCAAAGGAAAAAAGTAATTGGTATTTCATTTTAAGATTTAAGAACACGTTGCAATGATTAATCATGGTTTCACTGAAAAGGGGGCAGAGAACCAGAAAAGATTTGAAAATTATAAAGAAAGATTTTAATGGATGAGCTAAATAGCAATTTAGCGTGAATCAAGACTGAATTGTTGATTTGGAGCTAAAGAGGAGAAACTCTGTTTATATGAAGCAAAAAAAAAAAAATTCTGGAAAAATTGAGACAATTAAAGAGGTATGGAAAATACATCACAAAGTTTTCACGTCTGTAAATATGAGTTCTAGAAGCAGAGAACAGAACAGTGGGAAGGAGAAAAATACTGAAAGAAATAATTGAAGAAAATTTCATGAGCTGGAGAAAGATAATGAATTTCAGATTGAAAGAGCCCATCTAATACCAAGCAGGATGAATGGACAAAGATCTACATCTGGTAAAATTTCAGAACTCTAAAGATAAAGACAAAATCCCCAGTTACTGCCAGAGAGAGGGAATGAAAAATGGAAAATCAAATGATTAAGTTCTTAGCATCCTTGCTGAATGCTTGAAGACAGTGGAGTAGGGTCTTCACCATTTGGGGCAAAGTAGATTTGGACCTAAATTTTCTATATTCAGCCACACTATTTATATATAAAGACAAGTACATTTTTTACACTTGGAAAAACTATGTACCTTAATATGAAAATATTTGAGATACTAGAGTACAATGAAATATATAATCCAAGATAGAGGATATAGTGGTAGGCTAGTGTTGGGAGGAGGAAACAGTGGTAACTACAGTGGAGATCTTGGGCCTTTGAAAAGAACTGAAGAAAGCTAGAAGAAAATTCAACAGTGTTACCAGTCTAGAATATGTGGACAATTCTCTTTCAACCGGTAATGTCTATATGACATAAAATTACATTTCCTTCAGTTACTAGTATTTACTTAGTCATGTTATAAATGTACTTAATTGATTTTTAGTTTGTAGAATTAATCTAGAAAATATACAAAATAGGCTTAATTGTAGTTATGAAGTAGAATGTGTCATAAGCCTTTATAATAAAAATAATATAACCTATAAAATAGGTTATAGAATATTGAAAAGATTGCAGATGTGTTGCATCTGCCTAGTTAGATAATAATACTTTTATTTATAGGGACATTCCATGGCCATGTGGTTTTTAGAAACTATCTGAGATAGAAGGAGAGGGACACATAGCGATTGAGTCCAGGAAATTGGAAAGTTGCATAGAATACAAATGTGATTATTTTATGCAGGATGCATAATTCTTGATTCACTTACACTTTTTTTTTAATTTGGTGAGGAAGATTGGCCCTGAGCTAACATCTGTTGCCAATCTTCCTCTTTTTGCTTGAGGAAGATTGTTACTGAGCTAACATCTGTGCCAGTCTTTCTCCACTTTGTACGTGGGATGCCACGACAGTGTGGCTTGATTAGTGGCGTGTAGGTCTGCACCAGGGATCTGAACCTGCAAACCCTGGGCCGCTGAAGTGGAGCTTGTGAATTTAACCACTACGCCACCAGGCCAGCCCCACACTTTCCATTTTTTATGTCAATTCCTGAATTCTTTCCCTGACTCTTTTATAAAAAGTGTATTCTTAAAAATTTGGGTATACTGCATTGTAAGTTTTTTCCATTCATAAATACATAAGTGAACCAAAAAAATAAAAAAATTTGGATATAATGGAAAATTCTGAGTCCTTTTCCCCACCAGTGCCTCTAAATAAGATGACATTTTCTCTGACTTACTGAGACTGGGATTAGAAGCCTGGTTTGTCCATAAGGAGGAAGTCAGGTGATCAAGGAGAGCCACAGCTACTAGAGGCAGGGTGTGTCTTCTGGGAGAACTGGAAGAAGGAAGTTGGAAATAGAAATGGCCTTTTTTAATCCTTCTAAAGATGGGGCTGATATCATGTCCCTAGCCAGACAATAATATTTGTTGAATGAAGGAGTTAATGTTATTTTGATGCCATTTCAAAGGCAGGTTGGCATCCTGTTTATGCTCTACATAGATAAAATGTTTTTTGAAAGCCTAGTTTTAGGAGTGTTGCATCAGATCTTTTGGGAAGGAGATTTCTAATTGTATGTTTTTCAGATTTGATACATAGTTTCAGATTTGGTACATAGTTTTCTAAGTAAGCTGGAGTGCTAAAAAACTGAGTTATGCAAAAATATACCCTTAAAATAACTTAATGATAAATATTTTAAAAGCTAAGCATTTTACTGGAAATTGTGGAATTTGTTTTAAGAGGGAGATGGTTTCCCCAAGCATACAAAAACAAATATTAAGTATAAAATTATATTTGGCAGTTCAGTTATGCTTTTAAGCATTTTGTAAGCTATTAATGATTCACTGTCTACCCTTTAAACATTATTAACTCCCTTCACTGAGAGACATTGGCGTATATGTTCTTGAAGAGGATGGGAGTTGATAGGCTTTCTAAAAATACTTGACTTGGATAAGAAATTGGTGATGGAGGAGTTAAAAGATATGAATGTGGGTTAAATTTGATTTCATAAAGCATACTAGTGAGATATCTATTGCACACATAAAAGTTTCTAATTATTGCTTTCTGTTTTCTTATATTATGTTAGTTTTTCTTGGAGACTTGTAGGAAAACTGGATTCCGAAATTTGTGGGGGATGTTGAAAGTTAATGGTAACATTGCTCCTAACATAGCTGTGTTGTGAGATATCCTCATGATGACCAAAGAGGTAGTTCACAGTTACATTGAATGAAATCTGTATTTCTTTATATATATGTATGAGGGTTGTGTTAGAATCCTGTCTATATATCTACCTTGGGAGCTTCAGTATGTCACTGGTACACTCTGAGATTCTCTTTATGTGAAGACCCCTAAAGATCCTCTCATGGTCAGGATCAGGATAGTGGAACAGGGAATGGTGCCCCATTTTGTAATTTTTGGCCTAGCTCTTGGTGGATACAGGCAATTCAGTGTAATACATTTCTTAGAGATGGAATTATGAATCTGAAAGAATAGTCTTTTGGTACTTAGAATAATTGCTTGCATGCAAACCGTTCAAAATTTGTTAGGAATAGATTAGGCTAGATATAACAGAGTGTTAACAGGCATCATGAGAGACCAGACTGATTGGAGGTTGTTGTCAGGGACCCTAGACTGTCAAGGAACCAAAGAATGAGAGCCAGTGACGGCATTGGGATTCTGAGGTTACTTTGGTGGTATTTACACCCTGATTATTTTCCATGCCTTTGATACTATCATACCATCTAATTTGAGTTTCCTGGAGCTATTTCTTCAGTCCCCTAGAATAGGACAGTTATCGTTCAGAAGAAGGGTGATAGAAATTGATAACTCTAAAAACTTGGCTTTGGACTTATGTCTTTTCTTGTATTTTGTATTTTTATCCCCAGCTTCTCTACTCTCCCCACCACTGTGCATGTATGGGGTATGTGTGTGCCAGGGTTGAGGTATGTGTTTGGTGTATTTCTTTTTGTTTGTAGATAATTCTTGCTTGAGAGCAGAAGATGGTTAATGTGTTGCTGACCAAATTGAGAGTGTTGTACTATCGGTAGATTTAGCCTATTTAAAACAACGAAAAACCAAAGCATTGAAATAAGTAATTTCTATTATATATGTGCTTGTTTTTATTTTTATTTGAAAATGTTGTATAATATAGACAAATTTGGGAGGTGAATGTGATCTAAAAACAGTAAGTGTTTTATTAATTTTTTATACATAGAACCTCTTGTGAAATACTGGAAAAAGAATGAATTCATGGTGTGACCCATCATGGGTAGAGATAAGAAATGCAAGTGTCCAACAGGCACAAGGGTCCAATAGGTACAACTGTTACTGGAGATGTGAAAAGAGGGACAAGCTGCTTTGTTTCTTTGCTTAGTATCTTACTTATATTTGGACAAGATTGTGCTTGTATTTCATTCTAGTAGGACACATCTGGATGAAATATTTTGTTTAAATATAGTAATATTTTCTGCACTGTTCTAAGAGGAGTTTTAGATTTTGTTAATTGGCTTAAAGATGTAAAAGGACTATAAATCAGAGAAGAGGAAAAAAAATTAATAAAGATTTTGATGTTAAACTCTGTTGAGGGATCGGCCTGGTGGTGTAATGGTTAAGTTCACATGCTCTGCTTTGGGGGCCTGGGATTCACAGGTTCAGATCCCAAGCACGGACCTAGCACTGCTTGTCAGGCCACACTGTGGCAGTGTCCCACATAAAATAGAGGAAGATTGGCACAGATGTTAGCTCAGCAACAGTCTCCCTCAAGCATAAAAAGGAAGATTGGCAATAGATGTTGGCTCAGGGCCAATCTTCTTCACCAAAAGAAAAGAAAAGAAAAGAAAACTCTGTTGAGAATCAGGATCAAATTTTATTGTAGGCTCTTGGAGGTGGACTAACTTTATTTGCCATTCTCTATCCATTGTTTAGTATAAAGGCTGTCAACCCAGTAAGCACGCAGTAAATATTTGTATAAATGAATGATGAAAATGTTAATGATGATCTTTTAAAAAAAGAAGCTTACTAGGGCTTGTTATAGTATCAGCCTTGAAAAATTTCTTTTAAGCAATAAAATAAATTATTCTAAAATAGTTCATACCCTTCCTCACATTTAGAATATGCTACTGGATGGCCTTTGTATTATTTTATTCATGAAGTTACAATTTTATATATCCTTACTTCATCCTTTGTTACCTAAGCCTTTTAGGTATTCCTACACATATCTAGAAGCATGTCCAACTGTTATGTTTATTTTGGAGGTTCTGGTGAAGGTTTAATCATTCATATTTTTAAATATTATCATCAAAATTAGTCCTGGGATGTTATATTGATAAACTGAGATAGAAACTGTTTTGTGCTGTTTGTGTTAGTTAATAAAAACTGCTTATGTGTGACCCTGTCTTCTTTTTAGTATACATTAGATTTTTTTCTAATGATGAAAAGATTACTTTGAAATTTTATGCCTTAAAAATGAATAGTTTGAAATAATGTGGAAGGTAAACAAATAAATCTATCCAACAGTATTTTAGTGATTTACTAATGAGAACATAATCAGAATTCTGGATCTTTAGAATACTCAATTCTGGCAGAAACTTCTTAATTTACTCCTAACTTAAAGAACCTACTAGACCTGGTTGGAATTTGTATTTTAGCAGAAGTAGGTTTTTTAAAAGGGTAGACTCCCAATTTTCTTTTCTTCAACTACATACAAATAGATAGAAATCTTCATTGTGACTTTTTTTTGGGAAATAATCAGCTGAAGTTCTTAATCTGCCGGGGGATGAATTTATGAGATTTTTTTAGTAAGGGGCAGAAGTTATATGAGAGGAGGTGTAATTTTCGTTTGAGATTTCTTGAAAAGTCGAAATGATGGGAACTAAGGATAAACCTAGAAAGATGCTTCATAACTGATGCTGATTTCTGATCTTGGTTTTTAAATATTGTATCATTAATACTTAATATTTGTAAGGAAGCAGGCAGTCTTATTCATTGTCAGAGTATAAGTTAGTTCAACTTGTTTAGGGGGCAGTTTGATAGCATAAAATTTTAATTATATGTACTTAGCACGAAATTTGCCACACAGTTATATTCAGGCACGTGCAGTGTGTGAGTGCTCTTTCATTGGGCATGTTCACTGCAGCATTATGAAATGACCGAAACAACACGACTGCTTATCACTAGGGAACTGATTAAATTGTTGTACAGTTCTTCAGTGAAAATTTAAGCAGTTGTCAAAATCAAAGAACTAGATCTATGTGCGCTCATCTGAAAGAATTTTCATAGAGTATTAAATTTTAAAAGTGGAGATGTAGAAAATTATGCCTATTCTGCTTCCATTTGTATAACCGTAATCTTTACACTAAGATGTGCTTCGTATATGTAGGTTATTTCTAGAAGGATACACTCACTGGTTGTGTCTTGGGGGTTGGTGAGTGGTAGGTTTACTTTTCCCTGTATTCTCTTTTATATGTGAATGTTTTCCACGTACATATATTACTTCATAGATAAAAACCGTAGTTAATAAAAAAGAAAGTAAACTGTGGAGATAATGAAAAGAATGTTACTGTGGTACACTGGGCATACATCTAGACCCTCAGTCATAGTGGCATGATTAGTTTAGGGGAAATAGTAGGTAAAATCATGGGGATAGCATTTTTAGTATATGGGCTTTCAAAAATTTGACCAGGTTTTATTAGCCTTTTAATTTAAATACTTTTTTTTTTTTTTAAGATTTTATTTTTCCTTATTTTTCCCAAAGCCCCCTGGTACATAGTTGTATATTTTTAGTTGTGGGTCCTTCTAGTTGTGGCATGTGGGATGCTGCCTCAGCATGGCTTGATGAGTGGTGCTATGTCTGCGAAACTCTGGGCTGCCGAAGCAGAGCGTGCAAACTTAACCACTCGGCCACAGGGCCGGCCCCTTAATTTAAATTCTGTTTAATTCTTTGATATTTGTATCTCATTTAGGCTTGGTTCAGGCTGTTTTACACTTGGGTTTCATAATTCTGCTAAAATAAAACTTATAGCGTAGAAAAGAGAAAATTTGAGACTATTCTAAAGTAAGCATTTCATTTCATATGTTTTGAGAGGGTGAAGTTGGTTAACATTTTGTTTTTCTAAGTAATTTGTTCTTATCTAGGTAGATGAAATCATTACATTTATCCTGCCACCAATTATCTGTCCTTTTTTTGTTTGAAAATATGGATTTTTAAAAGTCTTGCCCTTCCCTAAATAGAAAAAAAATATTTGATGGGAACATAACTCCTTTATAAGGAACTTTTGATTAAAAAAAGTTTTATGGGGGGAACAAACATCCACAAAATAGTAAATCATACAAAATAGGGTTGCTTGCTTGTCAACACATTTCTGTGTGTGTGTGTGTATTTGGTTTTCTTGTTTCTTGATCAAAGAAGCTAGTGCTGGCCTTAAATAAAATTGTAAATTTTAGAAGATTCCTTCATTCAGTCTTGGTATTTATTTAGCTTCCTATGTCCTTTCCCCCCTTTTTTGTAAGATGCTTTTTTCTTCACTCTGGACATTTGGATCTTCTTATTTTAGTAAATTTTTTTTTGATTTATGTTATTTATATGTGTTGGTTTACATTTATTTGCATAACTCTTACTATGTTAACTACTATTTATACTGCAATTCTTTTGCCATTGGCTAAAATGAAAGAACTTGTGCCATTGAAATCCATTTAAGTAAATAGGAAAAGTTTTCTGAAATACAAAATGAGGTTGAACTCATTTCAAGGAAGGTGGCTCTCTTTTAGGATACAGGGTCTTAAGGCAGATGTATTTGAATCTCCTTTCACATCTTTTTGCCTAGGGTATCCTATGCTGTGGCTTAGGTCATATTAACAAAAAGGAACAGAAAATAAAACTAAGAGGAAATAATTATTTTGTTTTATAACAAAGAATTACAGAAATTCTGATATATAGATTTTGTTTATATTGAGTATTTATCATAGCTTCCTTTAGTGACCTAAAGATAATCATCACAGAACAAATATTTTTGTCCATCAGAAATTATTCCTAGTAGTAGCAGTAGTTTAAAAGGGATTAGGATGCATTACTGGATATCAGACAATTCCTTTATTTATACATTTGTTATTTTGTCAGCAAATATTTAAATACCTGCTCTATGCCAAAGACTGTGCCGGCCCTGGGTATACATTGGCCAAAAAAGTGTTGCTTTCATTAACTTCTGATCTGTAAAGGACAGCAATAATAAATGGTAAATAAACATTCATAATTCTGTAGGAAAGGCATGATCACATATTTATTAGTAAAAAATTAACAGCAAATATTAGAAAACATAAGAGAAGCAATCTGATAATCCTAGAACGGAAGAGGATAGTGAATGATATGATTGACTTGATCCTTAGGGGACTGGATTTCTTGTCCAAAGAAGTTGGAAAGTCTGTTATTGGTTTATGGGAAACGAGTGCTCCAATATGTAAGTTCTTTGAACTCAAACCTATCTTTACTTGTTTATGTTGGAGGAAAGTTTGAGAAAGAGAAACCTTGTTGATGACTTCTCTTAGTCTATGGATGAAGCCATTTATTTGAAGCATGGAAAGAATTGACCTGGAAGGCAGGAAATAGTAAAAGCCAGTTTTCTAGTTCCTTTAAGCTGGGTCTTAACAATGGAAATTATTTTGTTTGAGAAGCCGCCAAATGCCAGGCATACACGTGCTTAAATGTAAGCACTATGTATGGTCTGAGGTAAAACATTTTTAATATCATTTGTTTTCCATTAATTTCACATAGCCTTTGGAGTCAGACCATTCTGGGTTTGCATCTTAACTCTGCTAACTGTGTGCACTCTCTGAGACTTGATTTCCTCACCTGTAAAATGAGGGTAATAACACCTGGAGGAAGTCTAGTAGATGGTTCAGAGGATGGACTCCAGAGACAACTGTCTGGGTTCAAGTCTTAGCTTTTCAATTTAATTAGCTAAATTTGGAGTAAGTAGGGCAAATTGCTTAGGCACTCTATGCCTCAGTTTCCACCTGTGTAGAATGGAAATAAAAATAGTACCTAGCTTTTTTTTAGGATTATTGTGAGAATTAAGTGAGTGAATGTATACAAAGTACTTAAAATGGCATATGCCATATAGGAAGTGCAGTGTAATTATTAATGTTACTATTTTAAATTATTATCACTTAGAGGGTTATTGTGAAGGTTAAATAACATGTATATTTAAAAAAAATAACTCATATTTTGCCTGACTTAGTAAGGGTGCCTCCTGAATATCAGAAACTGAGTAGTAAATACTTTATCTCATTTAATCTTCATATGAACCTGTTAAGACGAAATTTTATCTGTCTTTTTGACTGTACCTAGAGCAGTTTCTGATATAGAGTAGATATTCCATGTTGCATGAATGTTATCCTGTTTTATAGGTTACTAAACTGAGGCCCAAGGGACTACAAAAATCTCTTTCCGCTATTAACATGGCATCACTCTGAGGATATGTTACTGGCAGTGTCATTCATATCATCACTTTTCTCAGCTTAGATTTGGCCACATGTGTTAATGATAACTCCCTCTTAGTTTTTTTTCTGTCTTTTTCCTTTCCTCTTAAAAATTCGTTTTGTTTAGTTAGGTTAGGAAAATTTAGACTAGAAGAACTGTTCACCTTGTAATTAGATTGGTTAGACTTGTAATTAGATTTGTTAATCTGCACATTGAGGGCTCGTTTCAAGTTTAGTTTGTATGGCACCCCTACAAGTGCAGGATTATTTTATTAATGCTACAGAGCATAAAACAGTGTTCCTTCCCATTGCATTTTTCCTCTTCCAGATTACATAAGGAGGAAGTTTGACAAAGTAACAAATTTTACTAAACTGAAGGTCACTTACAGTAATGAATATAAAATAAATTGGCTCTGCTGTCAGTCACCCACTTTATTTGCTGTTTGATCATCCAGATATAGTGTTTCTGAATTCCATTTCGCTGAAAAATTTAGTTTCTTGTAGTATTTATAAGGGGGAGGCCATTTCTTTGGTTAGTAAATGAAGTTAAAGACATTCCTAGAAAATGAATCCAACCATGATGTGTTATGTCTTGCTTCAGTAATTGTAAGTCAGTTGAATGTTAATCTTGTTCTCTCAGATATTTCCCAACAGATTAGTTTATGGGAAACCAGTTTACTATTTTAAAAAATCTATATTAAGATCATTATCTTTGACATTCTCAAGTCAGCGCCTATAATATATGTGTTATATAATGCATTTGCCTAATGTAGCGAATTCCTACTTTGATATTACCTTGCCTCCTTCTTTGTGTATTTAATACAGCCATTAATCTCACTACCGGGCTTTACTAAGGATAAATTGCTACGTAACCCACTTCAGCCTCTTTTGTTCAACCAGGAAGCCAGACGTGTTAAATAGCTTTAAAAAATATATAATTAGTATGTTTTTTAATTTTAGGATTTTAAAATTTGAAATGGTAAAATAAGAGACTTTGTCTATTTTCTCTGTTGAAATTACTTGACAGAAGTTTGCTTTGGAATAGAGCTTCTGTATCTTTAAAAAATACACAGTGAGTCACCCCCTGCTCTTTTGGTAGATGCCTGGCTAGTGAACAGCTAAGCTGCTTTAGGCATGTAATAGAACATTCCATTTCCTGTTCCCTTGCTGACACAGAGGAGTGTTCCTGCTGGCAATGATCTAATCATAGTGCAGTAAGAAACATGGCAGTTTGATAAAACATGGTGGAGACAGCGGCTGAAATGGAAGCATATGTTCTAGAAGACATTCTTGAGGTAGGGCTAGGTTTGTAAATGAAATGAAAGTTGAAATCTGAACAAAGAAATCTTATCTGCCGGAATTATTTTACAGATGAATAGATTAGAGGAGAGAGCAAAGAGAGGCAGAGCATAAAAGCAAGATACGATCAGACCTTATTCCGTGTGAGAATGTGCCAGTCTGGTTCACATGATTACTAAACTAGTCTAGAATTGTTTTGTTTAAACTTCATGTTTTGTAAATTGTAGATATATGTTTGATAGGAAATTAAAAAAAAGAAAGGGCCTCGGACTTAATAAAAAGCCTTGTGCTGGTGGTGACCTTTAGATTAACTCATTAGAAGGTGGGGTCTGCAAAGCAGCTTTGAGTAGGTTTAGTTTCATATGTCTTAGAATTCATTTACATATCTAAGCCTAAAGCTCTGCTTGCAGTTAACTATTAAAAACAGCTGGTTATTTTAGTTTCTGGGGTAAAATTAAGCATATGTGTCAATCTGATTGCTTAATTTGGCTGGTACATTCTGATTGTAGAATTTTCGTGTGACTTTGATTATTATAAAATAAATTATTAAATTAAAAATTAAAAGACCCTAAAATTTAAGGCACTAACACTTGAGAGCTCACAATAAAAATATGCATTTTGAGTCATGAGAATTTTGAATTATATTTTCTTTTTTTTCCTAGTTATATTAATTTTATAAGAACCTATTTGAGTATAAATCAGTTCAAGGAAATACATGTCAAAGTGAAACTATAATTGCTTTTGGCCTTGGCTGTAGTATACTATCAAACATTTGCATTTATAGGTATAGATATTTAAATCCTATTTTCTTATCTATGGGGTTCTAGGGTTTTTTTCCCCCTCATTAAGAAAAAACTGGCTAATTCAGATAAAGAGGCTTTGTGATGGTGAGAAGTATTCCTAATACTTAGACTAAGATAATTTATTAAATATTTCACTATCTTCAGGAAGAGATTTTATTATGAGGAGAGGGCTTGGGAGAATGAGCTGCAAAGGGAAGCTAGGCGGGGTTAGCAGGAGAAAAAAGCCTATGCGCATTATAAAGTGCTGCATGATCAATGAGCATTTTCTGGAGTCCCTCAGTGTGTGCTTGGAGCTGACATTGCAGCAAGTCTCATGGTTGTTCTGCAGAATGAAAACTGATTCCATTGTATTATCTAGCTCCTTGCAGACACCTGCCAACATACTCTGTCCCCCTCTCCTTAAGAGCTTATTGTTTGAGTTGAATCCTGTGGTTAATTTCCATTCTTTCTCTCATTTTTGTTTGTTTGTTTGATATTATTGGTGAGTTTCCTTAGAAATGGTATGGTGAATTATCTACTTAGAAATAGTGGTATATACTTTCATCAAGGAACTTCAGTAATTAGGAGCAGTCATATGACTTTTTAGTGGTTCAGTTTAAACAAGTCTAATTAGATTATAAAGTTCTGGTGGTACATTTTAATTTGCTTTTTTAAAATTTTGCTTTAGATTTTAAAGAAATACACTTTATAGATCTCAAAAGATCTATTTGACATTTTTTTTGGCCATTTACAATTTGATATATAACAGATTTTAGAAGTCTTATTTATTTTCTAGGGAAAACCCACTTGAGCATAGTTTTATGCTTTATGTATAGGTTTTTCTAATGCTGTCTTAAAAGTTGGCTTCATTATTTCCACTAAAATTGCTTAGTGTCATTTTTAAGATTTAACATTACCTGGTTTGTTCATTGTTGCTAGTTGTTAAAATAACCTCTGGAGTTTTAATTCTTTGTCCTAATTTTCAGTCTCTTTAATTTGTTTCATGTATACCTGTTGCATTAAAACATACTGAGTAGTTTTGTCTTTATTTAATATTATTTGATTTAACTGAGTACTTTTCAATAATTGACAACTAGGTGTGCAAATTTTCCAAGTAGTAGTAACAAAATATGCTTCTTTTCCAAAATTATAAGTACTCATAATGACCTAACGCTAAAAATAGAAGTTCAAAGAGAATAAACTTGCTAAATCTCCAAAGCTAAATGTACCATTTTCTAAAGTACCTCATATTGCAAGTGAATAGGTACAGATTACACAAGCTTTACAAAAAAATATTTTTGTTTTTTTAAAGGGTTAACTCCTTGTATAAATGTCTAATAATGAAGTTTATCTATATAACACAATGACAGTTTTATTATTGTACCTGACATTGAGCTATCTGAAGTTTGTCACCATAATTTTACCCTTTATGACTATGTATTGAGCATCTGGGATTTTAGGTAGATTTTTGCTTGTTTGCATTAAACATTGGACCCCTTCTATTTTTTTCTGTCTTTGAGTGTAACTTGGTCCTTTGAATCATACATTTTTTAAAGGTGCTCTTATTAAATCTTAGTAAAAAGAAAACAAAATCAATATCAGTGTGTATAGTGCAGATTAATTCTCATCATGCTATAATTTACCTTTTAAATTGTGATCATTTATTTTATATACACATGTACTTAACTTGAATTTTAGATGATCTTAGGTAAAATATTGTAATTTTCTAAAACTTACAGTAAAACTGGAAAAGGTTGATTTCAATTTATGTCATTGCTTCTCACCTATCCGAGGTAGTGGATTAAACAGAATAACTTGTTTATTGAAATTATCTGAACAATCCAGTCAGTAATTTTCTTTTCTGAACTAAGGTAGTCAAAGTGTTTATGTTGCTTTTGCCCACTTTAACTAATACCCAGGAAAATAACTGAATACAGATGATAGAAAAAGAGTGGGAGGCTATATAAATATCTCTTGTTTTGTATTGCTTATGTTATTTTTGCTGAGACATGATTTTAATTTTAGAATTTTGATGCTTTTCCTGTAAGTTGTATGTAATAGTGGATCTCAGTACTTAAAAAGATAAGAAAAGTCCTCCAAACTTTTTTTTGTATATTCCAAATTTGTGTGACCAAGTGCTGTGTATATAAACCTAAGGTTTATATGTAAGCTTTTTTATATGAAGATACAAAACATATGAGACATCATTTCAGAAACTTGATTACTATATATTCTAGTTATATTATTTATAATTGAACCAGTTCTAGTAGTTTTCTATAAGAATTGTTTTAGCAATGAGAAATTTTCACAAATAATTTTATCTTTTAATTAAAGTCAAAATACTTCCTTCAGGGTATAGCATTTTATATATTTTTACTTTAATAAAATTGCAATTTTTATGAAAATAAAAATAGTTACAATGTTAAATATAATAACTCTCATGCCCAGTCTTGTTCCTTTGTCAACTAAAGCCAGGGTTTCTAGCTCCATCTGTACTTGATTTTACAGGTTGTAAGATATAAGCTAAAAGCCTCAAGTCTCTGGTTGTTGCTTAGAGGTCACAGTGGGTTGAGAATTTGGTTGAACCCGTTAGGGTGTAGCTAAATTAAGGGTCAGATTTAAATATAGTAAGCAGGTTTATTATGGAACCATTTCTTACTTTCTGTTTGTCTTGAGATCAGAAGTTTTCTTTTTAAATAAGAGTGAAAGAGTCACAGGGAAGTTATTGTTGCCTTTTTATCTGTCAACACTATGGGCTAATGGTAAATAGTGCATCCTGGTTCAAACAGGGGAACTCCACTTGCTATTTACCATAAAGATTATTTTTAGTAATGGTATAAAATCTCTGTGAAGTAGACTCTTTTGACAGGTACCTGGTATATTTTTTTTATTCTAAAAAATATATTGGCTTATGTAATACCCATCGTTTGTATATTGGTAAGTCTTCTTGTGGATTTCTGAAGTTCTGTATTTAGTATAACCATGGTGACATTTTTCAGTAGGAAGAGTTGTAGTAACTCTTCGGACATAAATATAAGTTGATCTAGACACAGAATAGTTTAGCTGACTATATAAATTACTTGAATTGATGTAAGTAACATTTTTCACTCATTAAGAGCTTTTGGAAAGATTTAGACATGTTTGGCTAAGTGAATCTTATAATTTCACTCCAATATTTATTGAGCGCCTTCATTGTGCTAGGCACTGGAAGTTAAATGAGATTAGTCCAGCTAATTTTGCTTCACAAAGGTAAAAGTTCAGAAGACAAAATGCCTGCTATTGGTATTTGAAAATTCTTGAATTCAGGATGCATACAGATGTGTATTTAAATACTCATATTTTACTTCATTTGTTTGTTCGAATAGTTTGAAACCCCTATTTTAAGAATTCTGAATTTTTAAGTAAGCAGTATTTTCCTTTACCTGGGCATCTTTAGGTTATCTTTTTTTATGCTTATCTGTTTAATTGTTATGTATATTTATGAATGTTGGGCTTTCTAGAAAGTCTCCTGGATACCATTTTCATCTTTTTCTCCTTAAAGATTTTTCTATTTTTCTGTTACCATTTAAATCAGTATACTGTGTCTGTGTGTATGTATACATACATACAACACACTTACGTGTATGCTTATGTATGCTCTACAGACACACATTCATGTACCTGTTATATTATGCATTATGAATACTCTTAATTGAAAGTCAAGTTCATCTTGGAGAGAGGAGCAGAAAGAAGTTGCAGCAGTGCTTTCACACACCAACTTTGGGGAAATGCATGGGGGAGTAGTAGAATATGGCTGAAAGATATGCTTACATTAGTTAATAATCTCTATAAAGAAGATTAATATTTTAGTGGAATATGAAGGCTCCAGACAGCTTACAAAAAGATAGGGTAGCTAGAACTATGTGAATTAATCTATTACTCTTATGTGAGAGTAAAGGCAGACCTGTCCAAATGCCACTAGTCCCACATTAATGCATCCTAGTCCAGTGGTTAATGCCTGCTGTGGAGCATGAATTAGGAAAGGTCTACATCATGTATTATCTGCATATACATGTAACAACGTTGGCACTTTCCTGGTTCTGAAATGTTAGGGGTCCTTGTTCTAATACTTGAATGAAGAACTTGTTCTGCTATGAAGTGACTTGGTCACTACAAAGTTGGTGAGCATCAAAGTCCTGTTTAACCACTGGCTTGGTTTAGTATATAGCTTCCAGATTTGCAAGACAAAGAAAGGCATTTCAGGAGTTGTTCATAAATGTTAAAGGCCTCCGAGATAACTTTGGGTTAATGATTGGTTAGATTAGTATTGGTCATTAATAATTTGGTCTTGGATGGAATCAGGCTTCTAACTAGCTGGCTATACATAGATATATGTTGTACATAAGGTGCCCACATAGTATGATGGCAATAGTAATTGAGCACTTTATGAATTGCACAAATAAATTGAATACAAATATAAATAAATTGAGCACAAATAAATTAAAAATTTGTTATACAGAAGGACTGTGCAAATGGTTCACCAGCATTATTTTATTTAATCCTCTAAATGACTCTGAAGAGGTAGGTATCCATTTCCTAGAATGATTTTAAGGAATAAATAAGATAATCTGTGTAAACACTTAGCACAGCACTTAGCCCATATTTAATACCTAACTGTTAGCTACTTTTTAAAGTGAGGACAGCCCTCATATAGTATTTTATACTAATAGATATCATCCCTCATTTGACAGACAAAGAAAATTTTATTGTCAGAGATTATTAGAGGAGGAATTCTCAAATTTTTTGGCCTTGGGACTCTTTTACACTCTTAAAAATTATTGAGAACTCAAGAGGTCTTGCTTATGAGAGTTATACGTATCAATTATATTGAAATTAAAATTCAGAAAATGTAACATTTACATATTTATTCATTTAAAAAATTAATATTAAGCCTATTACATGTTAACATACTTTTATAAAAAATCATTTATTTTCCAAAAGAAAAAAAAAACCTGTGAGCAGAGTGACATTGTTGTACATTTTTGGAACTATCTTTGAAGTCTATCTTAATAGAAGGTAACTTGACTCACACAGCTGCTTTTATATTCAGTCTATTGCAATACAGTATTTTGGAGGAAGTCTGAGAAGAAAATGTGGTCTCACACTTATATGAGGATAAAAAAGGGAAGAATATTTTAATAACCTTTTCAGATAATTTCTTTCATACCACTCCTAAAACTACATAAGTGACAGTTTCTTAGAGGTTAATTATCGTGTGGAATCTGAAACATTATCAGTGAATTTTCTAAACTTCGTTAGATTAAAATCCACTGGTTTATTGTGCATTTTGAATGGATCTTTTACTCATGCATGATTTTATAACATCATACATTGGTCATTTGGAAAATACTGGTTTACTGACTTCCAAATATTGCTACATTTTATTCTACAATATCAAAAAATTCACATTTTCTAATATCACCACTGATCTCCTTAGAAAAGTCAAAAACTGGGAAGCTGTCACATTCACAGTGTCAGATATGTTTTCTAAAATTCTAATTTTTTCTTGAAAGCTTGAATTTTATCACAGATGACAAAGAAAGTGGGTTGTTTTCCTTGAAGTGACAGGCTCACTTCATTCATTTTTGAGAAAATATCTTCCAGATAAGTCTGAATAACCATAGTCTGTTGTAAGTAAAAATTGCTATACATGAAAAAAAGCTACTGGTTTAGTTCACATTTACACAAGTGTTTTTCTTGAGACAACTACTGTATTTAGGTATACATCAGAACTGTCTCCCAGTTTGTCATACACAAAAAGTCATATACTCAAGGTTGCAAATTTAAAAATTAATACTTTTTACCGCTTCATAATGGTGGCTCCCCCACCCCCTTTTCTTTTAATTTTGAGTGCTTGACTGGGACGAATATGATGATTGGTGCCTCGGCCTTGATTTTGTGTTAAGGGATCAGCAGTTTTACCCACCATTACTTTTGTATTGTCAGTGCAAATGTCAACCAATGAAACAGGCAAATAACGTCGTAGTGTTATAAAAATAGTTTGGACCTTGCAGACCCTCTGAAAGAGGGTTGGGGATCCCCATGGATCCCATGGACCACCATTGAATAACCGGTGGTTTACAGTATATTACTTAAGTTTACAGTCAATAAGGGTGTAAAACTAAGTTGTAGACTTAAGTCTGTTTGATTCAAATATCTTCTTTTACCATTCTCTTTTAACACTCCCGGTAGGTTTCTCTGTCCTTCAGCTACAATATAGCAGCTTTAAGAAATGAGAAGACTTTGTGTGGGAATTTGAATGTTGCTTTAAAATTATAAGTCCTAGATTGTCATTTGGAATTTATGAAAAAAGAGTTTGAGGACTCCTGAGTAAAGTAGTGAGTGAAAGGAGAAGCTAGAAAATGGTTTTGCTTGTAGAATAACATTAAGTTGTAGCACTGTTTTGATTTTAAAGAGAATAATTAAAAACTGAATTGGGTTTGTAAATTCTATCAAAAATCTTATCTATAATTCTACTGAATGATTAGGAAAGGAATTCATAAGTTGTAACTGTTTGATACTCATATTTTAGCAGTAAAAACATTAAGAATTTATCACATTTGAATATTTTTATTTTAAAGGCTATAGGTTTCTTGTTTGTATCCTATCACAGGTGCCAGCTGATTTTCATCTAGTCAAGAGAAATGCTTTCTCTGAGACTAGTTCTATTTTATATTGTCTATGAAAATGAAAAATAAGATTCAGATAACATATATCTTAGTTATCCAAAAACTAAGCTGTTAGTTTCAAATTCCTTTGCATAGGAGCAAAATTAAGTCATTTAAAATCTACTTCATATTTTCTTCTTATATTTATATTTATATAAACATATATACTTATATGTACTATATTGTTGGCACAATGTAATTTTAGAATTGTCATTGAAATTATGTGTTCCTGTAGGAAAAGAGAAATGTCAGTAACATTTGCAAGGCTCTTGTCTTTACACTTCTCAAATGCTAATTAACTCTTCTCCCCACCTCCAAATTCCAGGGAACTGTTGAGAAGAACAGTGTTGAGCCAGTGTTAAACTGCTTGTTGGTGTTCTGCTATCTGAATTCCTTGTTTAGTCTCTGACCTTTTATCATTTAGCCTCTTTCTCTAAGTTTTGACACCTGTTGCCCACTTCTTTTTTCCTTTTTCCTGTTACAAGTTGTCTAGATTCTGATTCTCTACTTGTTGTTTGGATATTGTGGCCAGCGTAACTCCTTGATTTCACACAGACCTTCTCATTTCTTGACCTTCTCATTCGTCTAACTAGTGTTTATCCTTAGCCAGTTCTAACCTTGAATTTGTCCTGTTGCCACTTCTTCAGTCCTTGTCATATGTTCTGCATTTGTAAGTTTTGCCGTGTCATCATAACAAAGACCAACATACATATGTGTGACCTATTTAAGCAAGTTTGAGAAATACAGTTTCTAAATTCTTATGTTTCATTAGGAAACACTAGTTAAGCTTTTCTGAAAACATGTACTGGTGTTTGTGTTCGCACATACTGGAAAATTTCCTCTTTTAATACTTTGTCTCATTTGTACAATATTTTGTTATCTTTCTCAGTTTCTCTTTCCTTTTCTTAGTCTTCTCCATCAAATAAAGTAAATGGAGATAACAGTGGATAGAAAGGTACTCTCTTTTATAAAACTATCGATTTAAAGAAGCAAAATATTAAGATTAAGCCCTACATCTGTCATTTAAAAAAATCTTGGCAGGTGGATCATCATTTTATAAATATTTTGTGAATTACAAAGAGTATATCTTATAAAGTGATAGGTAAGTGAGAATGCTGAATTATGTTGACATTGTTTTTTAAGTATTTCTAGATTATATTTAATAGGCTCCCATTTTCATTGTTTTGAGCTTATAGTGTTATCATATGAATAACGATATTCATATGATAGGAAATATGAAAACTGTGAATAGTTTTATTTTTCTTAGTGTCTTCAGTGACCTAGCATTGTGTCTTGAATACAGTAAATGCTTGTTTTTGATTTTAAGTTGAGGGATTCTTGTGCAGGGAAGGAATCACCGTCCTATCTTTTTCCCTTGGGAAGTTCTTTGAACTCTTAGCTTTGGTTAGGTGTATACATGGAATGAGGAAGAAGAACTGAAAATCATTCGTATTATTTGATGCCGGCTCGGTGAGCCAGGGTCGAAAGAAAGATTTCTTGGACTCTTCAAGGTCTTGTAGTAGTGCTCCTTTATTCAGAGAATAGCATGGGGACAGGACACCTGGGCAGTGAAGGGCTGCAGACATGGGGACAGGACCCATGGGCAGTAAGAGCTGCAGACATGGCTACGGGACCCATGGGCAATGAAGGGTTGCAGTCTGTCGAGGGTTAGAGCTAAATTTATAAGGCATGAGTACACGACTTATTTTTACTAGACAAAGGAAGGTGATGTAAAAAGTCATTAAAATGGTATCGGTGCTAGTGGGGTCTGCTTATCGTGTGGTCCTATAACTTTAGATATGAATCAGGTCATATAGATTGGCATGTAGGCCAGGATGCCTTGGGCCTCTCTCCCTGGGGCAGCCTTGATCCACATCATTATTCAGATCAACCCAGGTCATCAATAGGTTGGAGTTTTAAGGCTTGTGATCTTTATATATTATTTGAAATAAGTTTTTTTTAATTTTTGCTTTTCTTAATCTCTAAAGTCAAATTGTATTATGTAGTTTCTCTAAGATCCCTTCTAGATATAAAGTCTATAACTAGATCTCTTAAGATAGTGGCCTCAGTAACTTTAAACAAAAAGTGTGAGATGATGGTGTGTCTCTCTCATATATTTCAGAAGTTTTTAAACCCATTTTACTATATTGTTTCATATTTAAGAATCAAATCCAGGCTCAATTTTCTTCCTGAGCTATGTATTATTTGACTTCCTTCTACGTACCCAACTTTATCTTTACCATATTTAATCTAAACTGTTTACCTTTATATTGTATTCTAATATTGTTACTGTTCACGTTGTCTACCTGCTACCCTCCTTACTATCTATTCATTATTCAAAGTCCTATTCCTTTCCTAGGGTTTTTTTTTCCCCTAGTCTTCCTTTCATGTTCATTATCTCCCACTCTTTTCTGCTCTTAAAAAGTAATGTGAGGGGCTGGCCCCGTGGCCGAGTGGTTAAGTTCGTGCGCTTCGCTGCAGGCAGCCCAGTGTTTCGTTGGTTCGAATCCTGGGTGCGGACATGGCACTGCTCATCAGACCACGCTGAGGCAGCATCCCACATGCCACAACTAGAAGAACCCACAACGAAGAATACACAACTATGTACCGGGGGGCTTTGGGGAGAAAAAGGAAAAAATAAATAAAAAAAAAAAAAAAAAAAAAAAAAGTAATGTGAGACTGCATACATTTAAAATATTTTATGGTTCTCTGTGATGTCCTTGATTAAATGGTAAATTCTTTAATATAGGTACCTTGGCTCTCTTTAAATTTTTAAAAATTACTTATGTATTTATGTAAAAGATATTTCATCCTGCAGAATAATTTGAGGTAGCTTGTAAGAATATTGATTCTGAAGAATGAAAATACAAAAGGCCAACCTAGTGAATTAAGACCAGAGGTAAAAGTAGTATACAGAAATGCTTTTACAACATATAATTGCTAAACTTAGATCAAATTAACTAGCAACCAGAGCCAAATTGGAAACTTGATGAGTTTTGAGGTTTGTGTTGTCCATAACCTTCATAGCGTAATAGATCATCTAGGGAACTGGTTTATTTTGTGCAGTTTAGGTCTTGGACAAAATTTCTCCTTCACCTCGATAATGGAAGTACTACGTGTTGTAATAAATAACTTCTTTAGCATTCCAAAAATAAACAAGCTTCATATTGTTTCTACAGAACGTATTCCAAGGATTTACTGATAAAGTACACTTGGGTTAAAAAAATAATGTAGTCTGAGTACTCAGTTTTCTGATGGTCTGATTTGTTCCAAGGATAAAATTTAGAATATCCAGAGCAAAAGTTGCAAACTGGTAGCTTCTTGATGGTATCAGACTTAGAAATGTATTTTGGATAGCTGACTTAATGTTGGCCCGCATGATGACCATCTATTTAGATTTTCTTTAATTTCTCTCAGCGCTGTTGTGTAGTTTTCACTGTTCAGGTCTTGCAAATAATTTGTTAAATTTGTCCCTGTAGTAGAGAAAACACTTTTCCTCTACCCTTTTAAATTCAGGTGCTGGGGCCTGTGAATTAAACTGATAAACGAGTAACAGGAGAGAAGGTTTATTACACGTGCACATGGGGATTTCACAGAAAAGAAGTGAAAATCCAAAGAAGTAATTAAGCTTGAGAGCTTATATACCTTTTTAGCAAAGGGTGATAAATTGTGAAGTGAGTAGTCAAAGGAAAAAGGATTTGGGCTTCTAGGGGCAATAAATTGTAGGAAGGTAAATATATGGGGAAACTAATGGTAAATAAGGGTTTTTTATTAAGATTTCTTATGCACACTTAAGTCAGAGCCATCACCAGTGCTAAGAGCCATCTCCAGTGATTAAGGATCTTTCTCCTCTTCCTGGTATGGGATAGAGCGCGAGGGAATACTTCACAAAGGGAAATTTACACCCTGCTTTTAGACAGAAAGGGAGAGGGCATAGAGTTCTTTCTACATCTGCTGTTTCTCAATTGACGTCAGTCAACATAATCATGATGCCAATGTGGCGCATTTTGGGGTGGCATATTCTGATCCTCTTCATCCCATAAGTGTTTTATGGGTTTTTAAAATTACTATAAATGGTAATTCTTTTTATTTTATTTTGCAGTTGTTTGTTGCTTATATATAGGAATGCAATGGATAGTTCTATATTGATCTTGTATCCTACAGGCTTGCTAATTCACTTAGTTCTACCAGGGATTTTGTTTTTTGTTTTTTGGGATTTCTTAAGTGGATTTTAGGATTTTCTACATACATAGTCATCTGTGCAAATAAAGTTAGGTTTTCTCCCTTTTTGCCCCATCTTTATGCCTTTCATTCTTTATTTCTTGCCTTATTGCACTAGGTAAGACCTCCAGTAAAATGTTGAATAGAAATGGTGACCTGTGGACAACCTGCCTTATTCCTGATCTTAGGGAGAAAAGGGTTCAGTATTTCACTATTAAGTATATTATCCATAGTTTTTTCTTGATTCCTTTTATCTGGTGGAGATGTTCCCTTCCATTCCTAGTTTGCTGAGAATTTTTATCATCAAAGGGTACTGAATTGTCATGTGCTTTTATCTGTATCTTTTGGGATGATCTTATGATTTTTATCCTTTATTCTGTTATTGTGTGAATTATATTAATTGACTTTTGGATTTTAAGCCAACTTTGTATTCTTGGGATAAACTCCATTTGGTCATGATGTATGACCCCTTTTGGATATGGCAGGATTTGCTTTACCAACATCTTTTTTTTTTTTTAAAAGATTTTATTTCTCCATTTTCTCCCCAAAGCCCCCCAGTACCTAGCTGTGTATTTTCAGTTGTGGGTCCTTCCAGTTGTGGCATGTGGGACGCCGCCTCAGCATGGCCTGACGAGCAGTGCTGTGTCCACGCCCGGGATCCAAACCGGCGAAACCCTGGGCCACCGAAGTGGAGTGCTTGAACTTAACCGCTTGGCCACAGGCCCGGCCCTTTACCGATATCTTTTAAGGATTATTCTTCACAGGCATATTGATCTTTAGTTTTCTTTACTTGTAAAACCTTGACCATTTTTTTGTATCAGAGAAATGTTAGCCTCATAAAGTGATTGGGAGTATGTCTTCTCTTCTATTTTCAGAAAGTTTATGTATAATTGAATGTTTGATCGAGTTGGCCAGTGAAGCCATCTGCACCTAATGTTTTGTTTGTAGGAAAATGTTTCATTAAAAATTACAGTTTCCTTGATAGATGGAGAGCTATTTAGCTTTTCTCTGTCAGTTTTGATAATTTGTAAGTCTTCAGAAATTTATTTTAATCCGAGTTGTTGATTTAATTGACATTGAGATGTTCTTTTTTTTTTTTTTTTTTTTAAAGATTGGCACCTGGGCTAACAACTGTTGCCAATCTTTTTTTTTTTTTTCCTGCTTTATCTCCCCAAACCCCCCTGTACACAGCTGTATATCCTAGTTGCATGTCCTTCTAGTTGTGGGATGCAGGACGCCGTCTCAATGTGGCCTGATGAGCGGTGCCATGTCCGTGCCCAGGATCTGAACCCTGGGCCGCCGCAGCGGAGTGCGCAAACTTAAGCACTCGGCCACAGAGCCGACCCTGAGGTGTTCTTAATAGACCTGTACTCTTTAAATGATGATGGTAGGATCTGTAATAATGTTCCCTCTTTGAATCCTAGTACTGGTAATTTGAATTTTCTCTTTTTTCTTGGATAGTCTACTGTGAAATTTATTAATTTTACTTTTGATAAGTTTTAAGTTGATTTTCATTTCCTGTCATCGATTTCTTTTTCTTTGTTGTGTTTATTTTCTATTTCATTGATTTCTGCTCTATTTCTTCTTTTCTCCTTTGAATTTAATTTGTTCTTCTTATGCCAGTAACTTTACGTAGAAGCTTAGATTATTGTTTTTAACATTTCTTCTTTTCTACTATGAATATTAAAAGCTATAAATTTCCTTCTGTACACCACAAATTTTGATGTGTTGTATTTTCATTATCATTTAATTCTAAATGTTTTATAATTTCTCTTGTGATTTCCTCTTTGACTCATTTTGCATTTCTCAACTGGAATTTCATGGGAGAATTAATCTCTCATGCTTAAGACATCTCTTTTCTCCTGTGCATATAGAATGGTACTGTTTACATATCATCCTTGGTGTATAAGAATTAAGAAAATAGTCGCTCAAATCATTTTTGGTTGTCTGTGGTTCAGATGAAGAACTCTTTGAGAAAGGTTCTATGGGTTATTTAAAAGTGGCTTATTTCATTGCTAACATGTTGGCATGTTACAGATTTCTAATTTAATTATATATGGCCAGACAATATAGTATACTGTGATTTCTAGTCTTTTAAATGTATTGAAACTTGTTTTATGATCCAAAATAAAGTCCATCTTGATAAATGTTCCATACACACTTAAAAGGAATATGTTCTCCGCAATTGTTGGGGTAAGTGTTTCATAAATGTCAATTAGATTACTTTAGTTGATAATGTTTAATTCTTTTATATCCTTACTGATTTTCTGTTTATTCTATCAATTACTGGGAGATAACTTTTGACATCTTCAAAATAATTAAAGAGAGGCTCCTTTTTTCTTTCTGATCTGTCAGTTTTTGTTTCATATATTTTGGAGTTCTATTATGTATGTAAACATTTAGGATTATTATATCTTCTTGCTAAATTGATCCTTTTATATAATTAAGTATCCTTTTTTTTTGGTCTTTGTTAGTATTCTTTGTTTTGTCTGGATTCTACTTTGATATTAAGAATAGCTCTACCAGCTTTGCTACAACTAATGTTTTCATGGTATATCTTTCTCCATCCTTTTCACCTGTCTTTGTCTTTATATGTAAAGTATATTTCTTGTAGACAGCTTATAGTTAGCTCTTGCCTTTTTATCCAGACTGTCAATCTCTGCCTTTTAATCAACGTATTTAATTCATTTTCACTTAATGTAGTTATCAATATCTTATGTTTGAGTCTACCATCTTGCTGATTGTTTTCTGGTTGTCCCGTTTGTTATTGCTCCTTTTTTCCTTTGCTCATGCCTTTTATTTGATTATTTTTACTCACCACTTTTTGATTATTTCATTTTCTTACCTCTGTTGCTTTATTACCTCATTATTATTATTATTATTATTATTGTTACTTTTGCAGGGAAAGATTTGCCCTGTGCTAACATCTGTTGCCAATCTTCCTCCTTTTTTTCCCCCTCCCCAAAGCCCCAGTGCATAGTTATATATCCTTATATATCCTAAGTCCTTCTGGTTCTTCTGTGTGACCCACCACGACAACATGGCAGCTGACAGACAGCTTCCACGACTGGGAAACAAACTGGGCCACTGAAGTGATCAGAGCTCTGAACTTTTAACCACTAGGCCATCAGGGCTGGCTCTCTTTTTATTATTTTTTGAGTAGTTATTTTGGGGTTTGTAGTATACATGTTTTAACTTGTAGCACCTTCACATAATAGTATACAGCTTCACATATAATGTTAGGCACCTTACACCAGTGTATTTTATTTCTTCCCTTATGTCTCTTGTGGGATTATTGTGATACATTTTATTTCTGTATGTATTGTGAATCTCCAGATTGTTCTTATTTTAAGATATTTTCTTAAATGTAGAAAAAGAAGACACTCATTTTTATATCATTTCTGGTGTTCTTTATTACTTTGCATGAATCCAGTTTTGTCAAGTATCTACTTGAAATAATTTCCATCCACTTGAATAATTTATCTTAATGTTTTTTATAGTGCAGGTCTGCTGGCAACAAATTCTCTCAGATTTTGTCAACACATGTCTATTTCCCCTTATGTTTGAAGTATATTTTCACTGCATATAGTGTTCTTGGTTGCAAGATTTTTTTTCAGCACCTTAAAAATGTCTTTCTTTTGTCTTCTGACTTCTATTCTTTCTGATGAGGAGTGAGCAGTCATTTTTCTCTCTCTCCCTTTGTACATAATATCTTTTTTGTTCTGGCTGTTTTAAGGTTTTTTTTTTTTCTTATTGATTTTCAGTAGTTTTATTGTAGATATACCTTGGTGTAGTTTTCTTTGTGTTTATCCTACTTGAAGTTTGTTGAGCTTAATGGATTTGCAAGTTTATATTTTTCTAATTTTGAAAATTCCTAGATATTATTTCTTGAAATATTTTTTTCTACCCTTCTCCTCCTGTCTTCCTGGGATTCCAGTTACACACTAAGTTATATCCTCCTAAAGGTAATGTTGCCTCTGTACATGTTTTAAGCCTCTTTTCTCTTTGTGTTTTAATTTGGATAATTTCTATTCTTCTTTCTCAGGTTCACTGGTCTTTTCTTCTGCAGTGAAGTTTTTCATTCATTTCTTCATTCAGTAAATTTTTTATAGCAAATAATGTATTTTTCAGCTTTGGAAATTCCATTTGATTTTTTATTTTTATAGATTTTATTTCTCTCCTCATTATGTTCACATTTTTCTTTGAATCCTTGACCACATTTAAAGGAGCTTTAAAGTCCTTGTCTGAAATGCCACACCTGTCATTTTGAGGTCTGTTTCTGTTTACCTGTATTTTTCCCTAGTTATAGGATATATTTTCTTGCTTCTTTGCCAGTCTAGTAATTTTTATTTGATGTTAGACATTGTGCTGTTACATTGTTGGATGTCTGAATGTTATTGTTCTTCTTTAAAGAGTATTGAATTTATTTTTGGCTAGCACTTATATTACCTGCAATTCAACTTCATTCTTCTGAGGCTTGTTTTGAAGCATTGTTATGGCATCTTTCTAGTTGCCTGTACTCTAGAGTAACCTAACTCTTATGTGTGGCCTTTCTGGATTCTCTACCAGTTACCTTAGGTATTCAGTGAAATCTCTCTCCTCTGGCTAGTTGGATCTTGATGTAACCCAACTCTGTGGGAGCTACTATAGTTGTTTAGCTTACAGTTCTCTACTAGTTCTTTCCCCAGTTCTTCTCTCCAGTTTTCTGCCCTGCAAATTTTAGCCTTCTTAGCCTTCTGCAATTTCTAATCTTTGTCTCCTGAACTAAGTCTTCAGTTCTCTGCTGTTTTCCTCAAATACTATTGGAGATGGCAGAAAGATGGGGAGGTAGTACGATTCACTTCGTTTCTCTTGAGTTATCATACCTCTGTTTGCCTGTTGTCCGTTGTCTAGAAAGAGATGGGAAGCCTAGTCAAGTACCATTTCCTTTGTCATGACTGTAAATCATATAATCACTGTATTTAAACTGCTCGGTTGTGGAGAGAATTATACTAAAAGAAACTGAGTAAGTTATGGCAAATTTGCAGTGAAATATCTTTCATTGCTAATTGAGTGTCACATCTTACAGTCTTTGCAGCCTCATTTTTTTAGTTCCAAAGTCATTTCCTATCACGTACATACAATACATACTCAGCAGATATAGTGTCAGTGGAGTTCCATTGCAGATGCTCCTGCCACAGATGACTGCCAGTGTTAGCTGTTGATAGTTTACCATGTTTGTATAGCAGCATCAAACACGCTTATGTTTCAAAGTACATTTTAAGGAGGCCTAAACACATTTGGTGAAATATTCCAAAAATTGCTCTCAGCTGCCTAAGTTTAGAAAAGTGAATACATTTTGAAGTAATTTAAAATAAACTGTTTCAGGTTATTATTAATGTCAAACACTCTATTGTCAGCTCCTTAGGAATGGGATGGAAAGCTTTATTAATTATAAAATCTCATAGAAAACTTGAAAAATATTAGAATGGTTCAAAGAGAGTTAAAATGAACAATGTTATATTTTGGTATATTTACTTTGAGTCCATCCTCTATGCAAATACAGATATATGCACATTTTTAACAAATTGGGACCATATTATTTAAAAATATTATGTATCTTAATGTTTTCCCCACATACATTATTTTTGTTTGCCTATGTCCTTAAATATTTGATGGAAGTGTCAATTTAAATAAAGATGTCAAATTTATTTTTATTTTTTCTTTTGCTATTATACATAATACCACGTTGACTATTTTTCTGTGTTTTCCTCTGGATTTTAGAAAATTTCTTGTAGAAATCCATCAGATTTCCAAGAATCCTTAGGATTCTTGTAGAAATTCATGTCAGAGGTTATGGACTTTGAAACTTTTTCTGTAAATTACATTAATACATATTCATTATAAAGATTTTGAAACATAAAGGAAAAACAAATATTTTAATATTTGTATCTCAGTCTTTATGCTGATGTCTCAATTATTTTTATTAGACTTGAGAATTTTATGTCCTAACCTTTAACTTATATGTATCTTGAGCTTTTTCCTGTTTCATTGATTTTTTCTGAAAATAATTCTTTTGGTGATGGCATAATATTCTAACTTGAGAATACAATTTACTGTACATTCATATTGTTGGATATCTGGGTTGCTTCCAGTTTTTATATTGGAAAAAAGTTTTTAAAGTGTTCTTTGGCCATTTTGCACTTTACTTTTTAAGAGAATCTTTATGTATTGGTGTGAATCTTTGTTAAATATGATAAAAAAAATTTTTTCTGAGTTACTTACATTTCTTTGTTAAGGGAGTTTTTTCAAAACTTTTATGTAAATGTGCCTTTTCTTTTTCTTTGTGATTAATTTCTCTTATTTTATATTTAGTAAAATCTCTCTCCTTCTGGAGATCAGATAATATTCATTCATTCATTTATTTTTTGCTGAGGAAGATTAGCCCTTAGCTAATATCTATTGCCAATCTTCCTCTTCTTTTGCTTGAGGAAGATGAGCCCTGAGCTATAATCTGTGCCAGTCTTCCTCCACTTTATTTCTGGGTTCCACCACAGCATGGCTGACAAGTGGTGTAGGTCTGCACCCGGGTTCCAAACCTGCGAACCTGGGCCACCAAGGTGGAGTGCACTGAACTTAACCACTATGCCACGGGGCTGGCCCCCATCTATATGGTTTTTAATTCTATTTTGCTAGAATTTATTTTATATTGTAATACATGATGTGATGAGACAAGAATCTTAACTTTTTTCCCCCATCACCATTTAAGTGGATGATTAATTAGTGAAGTTATACTTTATATTCCAGGATATCTATTCTTTAAAGAATGAACTACTGTTTTACTAGGATTGACTAAATTCTGTGAATAATCCGTAAGTAAAAAGAGAGCTTGACATCTAACAAACCTGTCATTAACCCTGAACACTAGTGTCTGAAAGATATACATTTGACATTACAGTTGTACACCTGATTTAGTCCAATCCCTGATGGAAAGGAGAGAGTGATCATAGTGGTAGTTGAGGTGGGGAAATCTGAAAGGCAGAAGTGGATGCCTGATTACATGAGTATTGGGATCCAGTTTTACTCATCAGTGCCTAGCATAATGCTGAGTATGTTATAGGTAGTTTGATGTGTATGTTTGAGAAAGCTTGAGGAAGAAAGGTTCTGATGTTTTTTATGTGACCTATAAAATGTTTGGCTATTTTTGTATTTAAGCAAAAGCTATTGGGGGTCAGCCCTGTGGCCAAGTGGTTAAGTTTGTGTGCTCTGCTTTGGCGACCCAGGGTTTCACCAGTTCGGATCCTGGGCACAGACATGGCACCGCTTGTCCGGCCTTGCTGAGGCAGTGGCCCACATAGCACAACCAGAAGGACCCACAACTAGAATATACAACTATGTACTGCTGGGCTTTGGGAAGAACAAGAAGAAGAAGAAAAGAAAAAAATTGACAACAGATGTTGGCTCAGGTGCCAATCCTATTAAAAAAAAAAAAGCTAATGTTAGAATGGCACAGTGCCTTTCAGTTAAGAGAAATTATTTTTATCTTCACATAATAAACTGCTTTCATAATGTTGCTATTAATTTTTATCTTTTTTTTTTTCTTTTTGTTTTTTTTTTTTTTGGAGGAAGATTAGCCCTCAGCTAACTACTGCCAGTCCTCCTCTTTTTGCTGCGGAAGCCTGGCTCTGAGCTAACATCCGTGCCCATCTTCGTCTAGTTTATACGTGGGACGCCTACCACAGCATGGCTGCCAAGCAGTGCCGTGTCCGCACCCGGGATCTGAACCAGTGAACCCCGGGCCGCCGAGAAGCGGAACGTGCGAACTTAACCGCTGCGCCACCGGGCCGGCCCCCTATCAATTTTTATCTTTTAAGCAATGGTTTAACCTTGGTCTTGCATTAGTGTTACCTAGGGAGCTTTGAAAAATCCAATGCCAAAGCTGTACCCCAGAATGATTACATCAGAATATCTGAAGATAGGATCCAGGCATCAGTACTTTTTCTGTTAATTCTAGTGTACACCTAAAGTTGAGAATCACTGCTCTAAGACTGTGTATAAAGAGAATTTAAAGCCGTGTGCTCCCAAACTCTCCAAGTGTCTTAGTCAATTAGGGCTGCTATAACAAAGTACCATAGACTTGATGGCTTATAAACAACAGAAATTTATATCTGATAGATCTGGAGGCTTGAAGTCTGAGATTTCAGAGTACCAGCATGGTGTTGGGTTCTCGTGATGTCTTTCTTCCAGGTTGCAGAATATGACTTCTTGTTTTATGCTCATGATGGAGAGCAAAGAGAAGTAGTAAGCTCTCTCATGACTCTTATAAGTGTACTAATCCCATTCATGAGGCTTCCACCCTCGTGACATCCAATCCTAATCACTTCCCAGATTCTCCACCTCCTAATACCATCACATTGGGGGGTAGAATTTCAACATTTGGATTTTGGTGGGAACGTAAACATTTAGTCCATAACACTAAGGGAGTAAAGTTGCTTTTTTATTCAATGCTGAATAGAAGCAGACCTTTGAATTGGCTGGCGCTTTCTGAGAAATTTCAGATGGGAAGATTCCATAGTTTGTCGTGGTAGACTTTTTTAATTTTTAAATATTCTAGACAAAAATGTTCCTCCTGTCTTTATTTTATCGTGTAATCCAAACCTGTTTTGTTTCAGAATCAGTGCAAACAGAGACAAAAGCTCTTCTGTGTTTCTTTTTTTGGATTGTGAAATTCATCATAGATTAAAAATATAAGTAAATCTCTCTTAGCATGAGAACAGTTTTAGTGTTTAGTGTCTTTCTAGCTTCAAAAAGGACACATATTAAATTGATAAAAATTTTAATTACAATAGTACTCCTCTAGATGGAAAAAATACACTTCACGGATATACTCCATTGTCAGAAACTTTTGAGGAGATGAAAAAATACGGGAGGCATTGAGATGTATTTCAAGGTCTCCAAATAAAGGACTTGTCAAAGTTGAATATCTTTAGTGATATAATAGTCATTCAACAAATATTTATTGACTGCCTCCTGGGTGTCCTGCACTGCTTTTGGCTTAAAAGACTACAGCAGTGACAAAGACAGATGAACTTCCTACTTTCATGGAACTTAATTTTAGTTGGAAAGACTGACAGTATACAATTAGACTAGAAAATAAATAATACAATTTAGTCATTAATATTGCAATGATAAATATAAAATTAATAATACATTATAGTCATTAATATTATTAAAAAACTAAGGTGATGGGATAGAGACCATGATAGAGGGGACGAGCTACTGTTCATAGGGTCAGAAAATACTACTCTGAGGACTGACAAATGTAAGTAGAAATCTGAATGTTGAGGAGAAACTGGCCATTTGAAAATCTTAGTGAATTCCAGGCAGAGGGAACTGTAATTGTCAATTCCTGGGGTATGCCTCTGCAGTTAATGTTTTGAAGGGAATTAGAAAAGGTAGAAGTAATGAGGTATTTTATATAAGATAGTGGCAAATTGAGGTATTTTCCTCAGTCAAATAGAGGACTTTCTTTGTTTTTCTTCTTCTCCCCAAAACCCTCCAGTACATAGTTGTATATTCTAGGTGTAGATCCTTCTAGTTCTGCTGTGTAGGACACCACTTCAGCATGGCTTGATGAGCAGTACTAGGTCAGCACTCGAGATCTGAACCAGCGAAACCCTGGGCTGCCACAGCAGAGGGTGCGAACTTAACCACTCAGCTATGGGGGCTGACCCTAAATAGAAGACTTCTTGTTGGAAGGTGTCTGGTACCCTTACTTTCTCTTTGTCCTTCTGGGCTTTTTTCCCCCCATTTTCTTCTTGTACTTTCCTTGTTTTCCCCACTACCCCCTCCAAAAAAAACTCAAGTGTGCACGCAAAGCCGGACCACATTTTTTAGCAGTCTACAGGGATGGGCCCAGGGCAAGCATGGGGATGACTTCTGTGGCTGTGGCATGATTGCTGATGTCCTGTTGTCGTAATCTTGAGGCATAATTTGAGGCAAATGGAACAATAACTAGAATGAGATGTATTGGGAAGAGAATGGGAAATATTTAGAATGTACTACAGCCACTTTCTCTTGAGTTTGCTTTCAAGGAGTAGAAGTTTACATTTTTTGATGCCAAACTCTTCAAATTTCTGTATGTCTTTTTATACATTACAAGTTTTAGGTTACCTTCCTTAACCAGGTGTTTAACTTCACATTCCTAAAATTTGTAATTTGTTTTGTTCATGACTTAGCTAATTTATTATGTAATTCATGGGGAACGTATTTGGGTAGCATTTTAGGGGAAAAGGATGACTCTGGTTTTGTTGGTGGGATGTTTGGTGGGGGCCAGATGTTCAATGAAAGGAATTTTATAATTTTGGTTTAATCTCCTTTGTGATTTGGGGCAAAGCTGTAGTATACTAAAATAAATTATCTTTTAATTTTTTTCTTTCTTTCTTTGTTATTAGACAGTTTATACTAAGGAATTACTTCTTGAGGTATTAATGGTGTATCATGTGCCTGTCAACATTCTAGTTACCTTTTTCTCTTATAAAAGTATGGATTTTCGATGAAATTTTGCAAATGCATATATTTCAGAGCCATTTTGCCAGCATACTATACAGACAACTTAGCTATATTCCTTAGGAGCTTTTCAGTGTCAAGTAGGCCTATCCTTAAATAATCTCTTTATCAAGTGGAACCTATTGCCGATGGCTATTCAGTTAATTTGTTTCGTGAACACTTGCAGTGTACCACATGTGATTTTCATTTGCAGTGAGAAACTAAAGTAAATGATATGTTTAGGCAATTTAAGGGTTTCAGTGTATGGACTTAATTTTTTTGCCAATCAAATGATAATTCATTGTTTTATCATGACTAGATAATGGATCAAAGTCAGTGATGTTTTAGTAAAATTATTCTGCTCCATTGAATGTTTCTATAAAGCAAAAGCTCCTTTACAATTAGTAGGTAGATGAAGTGACCATGTTCCAGTTTGCTTGGGACATTTCTTTATGCTTGTTTGTCTGGGGTATTTTAAAAAATGTTTAGATTTAGATTATATGGGTACCCTAAAGTTAGAAGAATGATGGCAGTGTAACTCTGAGGTTACATTGGTTCATAGACAGTTTTTCCCAATATTTTTAGGTTTTGTACTACCAGATAATAGGAGCTAAATGCAAAGTATACTAACACAGTTGAATGTACTAAGTCAATGAGTAAATAATATATTTAACATGATGCTCATTCAGCTTAATTTCTTTGCCTTGGCTTAATTTGGCTGAGTATTCTCTCTTGAAAGTGCTTGTTACAGGGTTCTCTTTTCTTTTAAAAGTTGGCATATTTACTATAATATTTCTTTGTGGGAGTTTAATATGTCTTTTCAAGTATGCTAGTATTTTTATTATAATTGCTATGTATTTTTCTTAGTGTTCTGATTAGAATTGCATAAGTTTTGGGTGGAATGTCCCCAGTTCTATTTTTTCCAGCTAAGCCATGTTTGTTGTGTGTGTTTGTGTGTGTGTGTGTGTGTAAGATTTGCCTTTAGCTAACATTCATTGCCAGTCTTGCTCTTTTTTTTCACTTGAGGAAGATTACCCCTGAGCTAACATCTGTGCCAGTCTTCCTGTGCTTTATATGTGAGATGCCTCTACAGCGTGGCCATGGGGCTGGCCCCAGCTATGTTATTTTTAATGTGCTGTTTTGCAGAATGTGAGGTTGTCTGGATGCATTTATTGTGTTATAGCACAATTTTCTGTATTGCTATAGACATTGCATAAACCTTGATTTCCGTGATGTAGACAGTATTCACTGTGTGACTATAGGAATATAAGACTTGAGTGTTACTTGCATAGTAACTTCTTTTCTACCTTCTACCACAAGAACCCTTCTTATTGTAGATGGGATTTATTAGCAACACAAGTTCTAACAACTATTTCAGAGCTGCTCAGTTTAGAGTGACTGATGGGGAGTTGGTGGCTCAAAGGGTGCTAATCAGAATACATCCTAAGTAACCAGCAGACAAAAAGGACTCAATGTTAGAGAAATGTTTATAGATCTTTTGAAATTTAATTGAATTAATTTCTGTCAAACATTTTAAATGCAGGAAATAAAATATGCTGTTTATGTTAAATTTAACCAGCATTTATCTATGACCTTTCACATGTGAAGTGCTGTTGTGGAAACTGAGATGGGTAAAGACATAGACCCTACCGACCAGGAGTTACTGACCTCATTGAGACTCATTTCCAAATTAATTAGCTAAACAATATCTATTGAATCGAATCAGCCATGAAGCTTCTTTTAATAATGCAAGTGATAATTAATTTTTAATCTTTGTAGTTTAAGATGTTTTAATTTCATATTTGCTTAAAGTAGCTGCTTAAAGTCCTGTTCCTAGGATGAAGACAAGAGTTTTGTGGAAACACTGTGTGACTCAAACTGCATGCTTTCTGCTTCTTTTCTGCCAGCAGACAACAGAATCAGTGAAATAGAAAGTAAGCTTGCGATGGGGAAACCAAGACAGGGCAAGTTATGATTAATTCTGTAGGTTGAACTTTTCTGACTGGGCATGTATTTTCATGATTGTGATTTCGTATAGTCTAGTAAAATTATTCCAAAATGAGAGTTACTTAACGATAGTTTGCAAAGAGCAGTGTGATTTCTAGGGGCCATTTGAGTAATTTTGTGAACCTTTATCAGGCCATGTTAAAAAATACTCTATGAACTTAGTTATGGGAAGCTCTTAATGTGTTTCAGTCCTTTGAAATTCTTCTTGAGGTCAGTGCTAAGCAGTGAATCCAGTATAATAGCTACGTAAATAGAGACTTTAGGATTTGGACGAACTACTTAAATGTCTGCTTATTTTGTAAAGTAATTTTGAAAAATATTGATTCTTGTCTACTCTGACATTTCATGAAATAATTTTATTCTGATTCTTCACATTTACCTTTGACATTAATGTTTTTAACGCTAAATCAACATTTTGGGTCATTAACACAGTTTTCTAGAACACATCTTCCCTTCCATTTAAGATTTGTGAGATAAAGTACTTTCACAGCTGTGTATAATGATTGTATCTGGAACCAGAAGCACCTCTTCTTAAAACTTGAAGACACTTGGGGTTTTCATTTTTTCTCTGTGTAGTGTCTATTCTTGCTCTCCACAATGAAATCATTTATTGGATAGTTTTAAAAAATGATCTTTAAAAGACTTCTATATATCCAGCATTTAGAATTGAAGACCAGGAATAAATTTTAATCTTGTTACATTTCTTTGCCTTAAAAAAATTGTCATGTGGATTTTACGTATACTTAACATCCATTCTAGACTTGCATTGTTTTGGGCTAATGTGTCAAAGTGACTTCCCTCTTTCTGAAGCATTTTTTGAGGTGGGAGTAAACATTGTTTTACGTTTGGTTGTGTATTATATTTGACATCTATATGCAAATTCAGATTTTTAGGAGTAATTTCTATGCAAAGTGTAATTAATCTTAAAATTAGAAGTTATCTTTCTCTAATTTCATCTAGCTTGATAATACAAGTGTTCTAAAGCCTCACCTAAGAAACAGTTACCGTTTTTTGCAGTCTTTGGATTTTGAAATTTAGGGAAAATAAAAAACAAGTGTAAAAGGGGCTGGCCCCGTGGCCGAGTGGTTAAGTTCGCGCGCTCCGCTGCAGGCGGCCCAGTGTTTCGTTGGTTCGAATCCTGGGCGCGGACATGGCACTGCTCATCAGACCACGCTGAGGGAGCGTCCCACATGCCACAACTAGAAGAACCCACAACGAAGAATACACAACTATGTACCGGGGGGGCTTTGGGGAGAAAAAGGAAAAAATAAAATCTTTAAAAAAAAAAAAAAGTGTAAGAGAAGTCTTTATTCTTATTGCATGGGATAAAAATGTACTTTTTTTTAAAAGATTTTATTTATTTATTTTCCTTTTTCTCCCCAAGGCCCCCCCGGTGCATAGTTGTATATTCTTTGTTGTGGGTCCTTCTAGTTGTGGCATGTGGGACGCTGCCTCAGTGTGGTTTGATGAGCAGTGCCATGTCTGCGCCCAGGATTTGAACCAACGAAACACTGGGCCGCCTGCAGCGGAGCGCGCGAACTTAACCACTCGGCCACGGGGCCAGCCCCAAAATGTACCCTTTTATACATACCACCTTTAGACTCAGATAAAGGAAAATTAATGGGTAGAGAAAAAGTATTAGTTATAATAGCAACGGTCTGTTTCGGTAATTACTGAAATTTATCAATATGGTACATTTATATTTATATCAATTCAAGTGAGCAAGTATCTAGTGTTCTACCATTACTTCTGCTCACCATTGTTTGATATACTAAGAATATTCTTTTCTGTTTGATCTCACCCAAATATTGGAAATTATTCATTCAGAAGCTATTTTGTTGAGCTCCTATTGTGTTTTTGGAGTTCGGGTTACATGAGTGACTGAAACGTAATAATCCTTAGTATCTTGGGATGTTGTAAAGACTTTGGCGTTGATCTAAGTGAAATGGGAGCCATTGGATAGTTTTAAAGAAAAGAGTGATAAGACCTGATTTACCTTTTAAAGGGAATTGGAATACTTAGAAATCTGACTCTTTCTTATTATTTGAGCTTAATTGTATATATATAAAATTAACATAGGGTTTCATCATTTATTTGGATAATAATAGACTATCAGAAATCTCCTGCTGTTGCTGCCCTCCATAGAATATTATCTCAGATCCGTGAAGCCAATGATAAGATGAAGATACTAAAGGCAAGGCTCTATACTTTCCTCTGAGAAAAAATACAGGAGGAAGAAGAGCTCTCTTCTTGAGATGGGAAAGAGAATACAGAAAGATATCATTTTAAGGCATGTTTAATTGAGATGTCTATAGCACATCCAGGAAGAGATATCTAGCAGTTTAGATAATAGAGAACTGAAGCTCAGGAGACAAGTCTGTTTGGTAGAGATAAATATTTCAGAATTATCAGTGGAATAGGTCATAGTTAAAACTTGTGTTCATAGATAACGTTACCCTTCTATTTAAATTCAACAAGGTTCAAGATAGAATGAAGAGGACATACCAGTATTTAAAACAGTTGGCCAAGGAAGAGAAGCTCAGAAGGGCTTGTGACCAGAAAATACTTGAGATGATGGGTGCATTTAATTGTGAACTGGACAGGAAAGAAATGATCCTGAAGAAAACAGATAGATTGAATGAAAGAGGAAAGATTTAGGGTCCTAGAATGTAGTTAAATGTAGATTTAATAGATGAGAAAGAATGGTAGAATTAGGCAAGATATTAAATGTAAAAGTTCAGAGGCAAAAAAAGATATAGGGGCTGGCCTGGTGGCACAGTGCTTAAGTTCGCACGTTCCACTTCGTTGGCCCGGGGTTCACTGGTTTGGATCCCGGGTGCAGACATGGCACTGCTTGGCAAGCCATGCTGTGGTAGACATCCCATATATAAAGTAGAGGAAGATGGGCATGGATGTTAGCTCAGGGCCAGTCTTCCTCAGCAAAAAAGAGGAGGATTGGCAGCAATTAGCTCAGGGCTGATCTTCCTCAAAAAAAAAAAAAAAAAGATATAAATATTTAACATATAACTATGAGGGGAGGTTATGATTTTGACTAGGTGATTGTTAAGATCCTTTCTACTTTTAAAATTTTAGGATTCTTAGAGCATTCATGTTTTTTTCTTTTTTTTGAATTTAAAAGAAATATGCATACTGTTGATCTTTTTAATTGACATTTTTAAACTCAAATTTGATGTTTATTGAATACTAAAATTTACAAACCAACAATTTTTTTCTTTTTTAAATTGTGATAAAATATACATAAAATTTTCCATTTTAACCATTTTTAAGCCTACAGTTTTGATACATTATGCCTTTTTTTTTTTTTTAAAGATTTTATTGTTTTCCTTTTTCTCCCCAAAGCCCCCCGTACATAGTTGTATATTCTTCGTTGTGGGTCCTTCTAGCTGTGGCATGTGGGATGCCACCCCAGCACAGCCCGAGGAGTGGTGCCATGTCCGCGCCCAGGACTTGAACCAACGAAACACTGGGCCACCTGCAGCGGAGCGTGTGAACTCAACCTCTCGGCCATGGGGCCGGCCCCAGTGCATTATGCCTTTTTGTCAATTATCTTTCCATTAACGATTTAAAATTCCTAATGAACTTCAAAAAATACTTTGATTAAAATATTGTATGTTGTCTTACCATAATTAATTCCATTAATGATGGAATTAAACTGAAAATTAAATTAAAAGATTTCTAGAAAATCCCCAAATATTTGGAAATTAGCCAACACATCTTAAAAATAATTCATGGGCCAAAGAGGAAGCCACATGGGAAATTAGAAAATATTTTGAATTGAATGAAGTATGTCAGGGGCTGGCCTAGTGACGCAGCAGTTAAGTTTGCACGTTCTGCTTCTCGGTGGCCCGGGGTTCACCGGTTCGCATCCCGGGTGCAGACATGGCACCGCTTGGCAAAAAGCCATGCTGTGGTAGGCGTCCCACATATAAAGTAGAGGAAGATGGGCCATGGATGTTAGCTCAGGGCCAGTCTTCCTCAGCAAAAAAGGAGGATTGGCAGTAGTTAGCTCAGGGCTAATCTTCCTCATAAAAGAAATAGATCAGAATTTGTGGTATGCAGTTAAAGCAGTGCTTAGAGGGAAATTTATAACATTAAATGCTTATATTAAAAAAAGCATAAAGTGGGGCTGGCCCTGTGGTCTAGTGCTTAAGTTCAGCATGCTCCACTTTGGCAGCCCGAGTTCATGGGTTATCATCCCGGGCACAGACCTACACCAGTTGTCAGCCATGCTGTGGCAGCAACCCACATATAAAATAGAGGGAGATTGGCACAGATGTTAGCTCAGGGCTAGTCTTCCTCAAACAAAAAAAGGGGAAGATTGGCAACGGATGTTAGCTCAGGGCTTATCTTCCATGGCCAAAAAAAAAAAAATCATAGTTTTAAAATCTTTGATCTAAAGTTCTATGAACAGAAACTAGGAAAAGAAGAGCAAATTAAACCAAAGCAGGCAGAATGAAGGCAAGAATCAAGATAAGAGTGGCAATCAATGGAAATAAAAAAAAAAAAAGAAAGAAAATATTACTGAAAGTTGATTCTTTGAAAGAATCATTAAAACTGATAAAGCTCTAATCAAACTGATCGAGAGAGAAAAGACATGTTACCAATATGAGCAGTGAAAAAAGGGACATTACTACAAATCCCACCCATATACATTAAAAGGTTCATAAAGGACTATTATGAATAACTTTGCCAACAAATTTAACTTAGACGAAATGGACAAATTTCGTGAAAAGCACAAACAATCAAATCTTACTCAAGAATAAATAAGTAATGGAATAACATTCTATCTAAAAGAGAAATAGTATTTCTAATTAAAAACTCTCAATTCATGGAATTGTCTGAGTCAGTTCATCTGTGAATTATATGAAACATTAAAGGAAGAAATAATTCCAATTCTATGCAAATTTTTCCACAAAATAGACAGTGAGTGATTACTTCCCAGCTTACATTATGAGACCAGCATTACCCTGATACCAAAACCAAACAAAGATATAAGAAAAGAAAATTATAGAGCAATATATATTATGGACGTAAATGTAAAAATTTTAACAATATTAGCAAACAGAATCTATCAATATATAAACAAGAGTATATACATCATGGGGCTGGCGCTGTGGCCGAGTGGTTAAGTTTGCGCGCTCTGCTTCGGTGACCCAGGGTTTCACCAGTTTGGATCCTGGGTGTGGACATGGCACTACTCATTGGGCCATGCTGAGGCGGCGTTCCACATAGCACAACTGGAGCGACCTACAACTGGAATATACAACTATGTACTGGGGGCTTTGGGGAGGAGGAGAAGAAGAAGAAGAAGAAGAAGAAGAAGAAGAAGAAACAAGATTGGCAACAGATATTAGCTCAGGTGCCAATGTAAAAAGAAAAGAGTGTATACATCATGAACGAAGAGTATGTATGCAAAGTTGATTTAACATTTGTTAATCAACCAATGTAATTCACTATATTAATACGTATACTCAAGAAAAAAAATCATTTTATGATCTCAATAGATAAAAGAAAAAGAATTTGACAATGTTCAATATGTACTCATAAAAAAATCCTTGGCAAACTAGTAATATAAAAGAATTTTCTTAACCTGATAAAGTGCATTTATGAAAAACCTGTAGCTAACATTATGGTCAATGGTGAGAATGACTACTTTTTCCCTAAGATTGAGAACAAGGCAGCGTTGTCCATTCTTATCATTCCTACTTGACATAGCACTCGAGATGTAGTCAGGTAAGTTAAAAAAAGAAAAAAAGCACAAAACTTGGAAAGAAACAAAGAAAACATCTTTGTTCACGGATGACATGATTGTTTATGTACCAAATTATTGGAACCTACAAAAAAGATAGTAGAACTAATGAGTGAGTTTAGCAAGGTCTCATATTCTGTATTTTAGAAATGAACATTTGGAAAATGAAAATTTTAAAAAATGTCCATTACACTAACACCAAAATACAAGGAATACTTAAGGATAAATAAAATGTGTGTATAATTTATATGCTGAAAACTGCAAAACATTTATGAGAGAAATCAAAGATGATCTAAATAAATAAAAATATATGTACTACAGTCATGGTTTGGAAGACTCAACCCTGTGAAGATGTCAGTCCCCTCCTTCTCATCCCCCAAAAATGGCCTATAGAATTCAACATAATCCCAATAAAAATCTTACCAGACCTTTTTTTAGGGTAAAAATGGACCAGTGGTTTCTAATACTTATGTGGACAGGAAAAGACTCTAGAATAGCCAAAACAATTTTGAAAAACAAGAACAAAGTTGAAGGATTTCAAGACTTACTGTAAACCTATATTAACCAAGATGGTGTGGTGTTGATGGAAGGATAGACATGTAGAGTAACAGAACAGAATAGTGTCTAGAGAAGATCCATGTCTGATCAGTTGATCAAAGGCACCTTTTCTCAATAGAGAAAATGTAGCCTTTTTAACAAATGGTGCTGAAACATTTGGACATCCTTTTATGGAAGGAACTTCAACTCATGTCTTGCACTTTATACAAAAATTAACTTGAATTGGATCATAAACCTAGATATAAAAGCTAAAACATTAAAGAAGAGAATGTAGAAAACCTTTGTGACCTTGGGTTAGGCAAAGATATTTTAGATAGGGTACAAAAAAGGCAAACATAAAATAAAGAAAACCATGATAATTTAGACTTCACCAAATTAAACGACTTGTTCTTCAGAAGATATTGAAAAGAAAATGAAAAGACAAGCTGTCAGCTTGGAGAAAATATTTGCAAACCACATGTCTGATAAAGGGCTTGTATCCAGACTATATTAAGAATTCTCACAACTCAATAATGGGGAAACAAACAACTGAGCAAAACATGGGTGAAAGATTTTTAGCAGATACTTTATTGGAGAAAATACACTCATGGCAAATAAGGTCAAGATGCTCAGTATCATTCGCTAGCCATTAAGGAATTGCAGAGTAAAATCACAAGGTGATTTCATCATAGTAAAATAGAGAGGAGGAATAAAAGAAAGGAAAAAACTGACAATACCAAATGCTAGTGAGACTCCAAAGCCACCAGAACTCTCATTCATTGCAGATGGGAAGGCAAAATGGTGCTATCATTTGGAAAAGTCTGGCAGTTTCTTATAAATTTAAATATATGCTTGTCATGTCTTGTCTTTCTCATATATTTACCCAAAGGAAGTGCACACATGCCCACATAAAGCCTTGTACTCAAATGTTCATGACCCGGAGAATAGCTAAAGGAGTTGTGCTATGTCCATTCTGATGAAATACTATTCAGTAGTAAAAAGGAACGAACTACTGATGCATGCTATAGCATGGATGAATCTCAAAGGCCTTATGCATTTGTGAAAGAAGCTGCACTCAAAAGTCTGGATGATTCCGTCCATTCTGGAAAGAAAAAATGAAAGTAACATAAAATGTGATGGTTTCTAGGGGCAGAGGGTAGTGGTAGGGGATTACCTACAAAAGAACAAGAGAAATTTTTTAGTATTAGAAATATTGTTTATCCTGATTGTGATGGTGATTACATAACTATGTATTTGTCAAAATTCATAGATTTGTATAATTAAAAAAAGTATGAATTTTATTCTGAATTATACCTCAATAAACCTCACCTTCAAAAAAGTTTGGATACAGAGGGAAAAAGAATGAATGAAGTGAATATATTTTCCTGATTTTGCTTCTCTTTAGAAAACAAGCAGCTGCTTTAACTGAATCTTATAATGACTTGATCTTGATGCCAATACTTTTTTCATTCATTTAAAAATAATTACATTGCATATGCATACTTCAAACTAAATTACATATGCCAGCAGGTTAATCCTATATATCTCAAAATAATACAAATTGTTGTTATAACTCTTCTGGAACTTTTGTTAAAAATATGGAAACGATTGGTTATCCTTGATAGTTTTCTTTGAAGGTCTTCAGTATTTTTTTCTTAATTATTTGCTAAGACCACACAATAGGAAACTACAGTTGTCTTTTTTTTCTTTTTTCTTTAAAGGTAAGCAATATAGAAGGGTACAGACAAGTAAAAAGGTCAAATTCTCTCACCAATTTCGCTCTTCAGTTACCACTATTAATAATCTGAGTTTATACATCTTGACGTTTTTTGTTTGTATGCTTGCCGATGCATATGTTTTGTTTTTAAAATCAACTTAAATAGGTAACAGACCACGTTTGCTTTTCTGCAGCTTCATTTTTACCTAAAGTGTATATCTTTCTGTATCAATATTTGTGTATTCATTAAGAAATATTTTTAAGTACTTAATATTTAAGGCTCTATTGTAGACGCTAGAGCAAGGAACAAAATAGGGTCCCTGCTGAAGTGAACGTGTGTTTAAGTAAGAGGAAGATAATAAACAGATTGGGGGAAAATGTCACTATAAGTTTCGTAAAGGTAAATAATAAAGGCTCAAAAGATGAAAAGTGATGGGACAGACGTGGTAGAGACCTTTATATGTAGATCTACTGAATTTATTTTTCAGATAGCTATTTATTATTTCATAGAATAATTTATTTGACCATTATTCTGTTGATGGGAGTATGGCTTATTTATAGTTTTTTTCTGTTATAATCAATATTGTAATAAACATCCTTGTCCATGTTTTTTTTGGCTTACGTATACAAATATTTCTGTAGACTAAATTCCTAGAAGGAAAATTGCATTTTTAAGTGTTGATTTTTAGATTCTGCCAAATTATCTTCCAAACATGACATATTATCTGTCAATGAATGAAAAATAATTCCTCATTTTAATTTGTGTTTACCTGATTCCCAATGAAATTTAGTGTATTTATTGGTCATTTGTTATTTCTCGTATAAATTGCCTACTCATATCGTTTTGCCCATTGTGGGATTTGTCTTTTTCTTACTGAGATTTTAGGATTTCTTTCTAATTCTGTTTGTAATATATACATCGTATTTTGTAATAATTTCTCCTAACTTGTCAGTTGTCTTACTTTGTGGAATCTTTGGATTTTTCATTTTCATACTGTCAAAATCTATCAGTTTTTTCCTTCCTGGCTTCCAGGTTTTATGTCTTTCCAGAAAAGCCTTTTTACAGTAACTTAATATCCTATATTTTCTTCTACTTCTTCTTTAGTTTTATTTATGTTTCTAGCAGATTTTAATTCATCTGGAATTTTTTTTATATATATTCTGTGGTAGAAACCTAACCGTTTTTTCCATTTTTATAATCATTCTCCCAAAATAATTTATTGAGCATGTCTTTTTTTCCCACTGACTTGAAATACCACCTTTATCATATTTTAGAAGTCCAAAATATATGTGTTCTTAATTTAATATTCCATTGTTTTGATTATTTTCATTTTATATTTGACATCTGGTAGGGCACCCCACCCCCCATTGTCTTTTTCAAAAAAGTTTTGGCAATTTCTGTGTATTTTCTCTTCCAGATGAACTTTAGAATCAACATGTCAAGTTCCATTAAAAATCCCTTTGGGATTTTGATTGGAAGTGCATTGAATTTACAGATTAATTTGGGGAGAATTGACATCTTTACACTATTGAATCTTCCCATCCAGGAACATGGTATGCTTCTCCATTTCTTCAGGTGTTTTTTTATGTCCTTTAGTAAAGTTTTGTAGTCTTTTTCTTGTAGGTCTTACACTTTTCTTGTTAGGTTTATTCCTGGGTATTTCATAGTTTTTGTTCTTATTGTGAATTACATCTTTTCTTCCATTTTCCATTTTATTTTTTAATTGGTTATTGCTAGTGTATAGGAAATTATTGATTTTTGTATGCTGATCTTATTGTTTACTTAGTTTTCAATTGATTCTCTTGAAATTTCTAGAAAGACGATTATGTTTTCTGCAAATGGTTGCATTTTGTTATTTCCTTTTCTCAGTATTTATACTTCTCTAGGGTTTTTTTGTTTGTTTTGTTTAGTTTTTTTCTGGTCGTATTGCATTGGTTAAATTTCTAGATCTGTGCATTACTAGTTCTGATTTGAGCATCTTTCCTGATTTTAATGGAATACTTCTAATTTTTAAACATTTACATTGATATATGCCTTAGATTTCTGGTAGAATACATTATCAGGAACAAAAGTGTCCTTCTTGGCTTAACAAATATTTTTGGTAATGGATATTGTGTTTATTATGTGTTTTTATTGAGATGATACATATTCTTTTCACCTCTAATATTTTAATATAGTGAACTACATTAGTACATTTACCTAATATTGGTCATGCTGTTTTTCATTTTTAATATTTATTCAGCAAGTATTTATTTGGATATTGCATTGTGCGAGGAACTTTGCCACACACTGGTGATAGTTCTGAGTAAGTCTGAATGATGCCTCTCTTTTTTTTTATGGAGAAGGAAGATGATAAGCGAGTACTCAAGAACAAGATAGTTTTAGGCTGTGATTTTAGTATTCTGGAGGCAATAAAGAGAGTGATGTGGTAGAGAGATGAGGAGAGTACCTCTTTTGATAGTAGTATTTGAGAAGGTAAAACGTAAACTAAGACTTGAGGAATGAAAGCACTGGGAAAAGCCTTCTAGGTGGGGGAAGATCACTATTTCTGAATGTACAATTAGTTGTATTTCTTAGTTTTTTTCTTTATCCCCTTTCTTGTGTGTGTTGTATGATAGTCTTTTACACAACTGCTGAATTTAGTTTGCCAGTAGTGTGTTTCACTTAAGTTTTGTTTAGTGTTTTTGCTGTTTCTCGTCAGGTTTGCTAATAAGGTTATTTGCACTTATGAGCTAGGGAGTTTTCCTATCTGTTTTCTGGGCTTTGTAAATAATATAGTAATGTTCTGTTTCTTCTGAGGAGTAGATCTGTGACTACCCTTAAGATGTCTTCTATACATATATTCTGTTATGCTTCCACTTTTTCTTGAGTTAATTTTGATAGTTCCTTTTCCTAGGAAACCATCCATTTTGTTTAGACTTGCACATTGGTTGATATAGTTTTGCTCAGTTTTCTAATTTTCTTCTTCCTTGGTGAGAAAGATTGGCCTTGAGCTAATATCTGTTGCCAGTCTTCATTCTTTTGCTTGAGAAAGCTTGTTGCTGAGCTAACATCTGTGCTCGTCTTCCTCTATTTTGTATGTGGGACGCTGCCACAGCATGGCTTGATGAGCAGTGTGTAGGTCTGCACCTGGGATCGGAACCCGAGAACCCTGGGCTACCAAAGCGGAGAAGCGTGTAAACTTAACCACTATGCCACAGGCCAGCCCCTCAGTTTTCTAATTTTAAGGACTCCTTATGTTTTTTTCTTTCTCTAATTTTTCATAATCAAACTTTCTGAAGGCTTGTCTCTTTCTTGCTAGACTTACCCAAGAAGCAGTTTTTGGTTTTATTAATTACTTCTGTATCTCTTCTCAAGTTCTTCACTTCTATTTTTATCATTATAAATTATATTGATATACTTTGCTTTGTATTTTATTTTTGCAGCTTGGTATATTTTGATTTGTATTTTATTTTTTGAAGATTTTTATTTTATGCATCTTAATCTTTCTTGTGTTCTTTTGAATACATTGAAGACTCTAAACTTTTTCTTTAAGGACAGCTATAGCCAAATCCCATAGGAAATAGTATGCTCAAATTTTCATTTTCATTTCTTCTGTTGTCTGTGTTAATTAGTAGACTTTTTTCTTCTCTTTTTAAATTTTCAAGTAGATTGTCATCCTTTTATTGTTAATTTTAAGTTTCTTTAGCTTCATGTACCAAGAATGTAACCTGTTTTAATTCTTTTTTTTTTTTTGAAATCTGTTGAGAGTTTCCTTTGCTTAAGATATGCCAGGGTTTTATTTGTTTTCAAAGACTGTATTCCCTGTTGATGATATACTAAGTTCTATTTCACTATGAAATGTAACTGTAATTACTTCTTTTTCTGAATCCTCCATATTCTTGCATAATCTACACGCTCTTTTCATTTTCTGAGACAGGTATGTGGAAAGCTTCTTACTATGTTGTGTTAATTTTCCAGTTGCTTATATTTCTAGCATTTTTACTTTAGATATTTCTATGTTGCTATTGTTAGGTGCATAAAAGTTGGGCTATTACACGTTTTTGGTGTATATTATCTTTTAACATTATAAAATATCCTTTTTTCTATTTAATGCTTTTTGCCTTGAATTTTTTGGCTGATATTAACAATGACATCCTTGACTGAGATTGCTTTCTCACATGTCTGTTTTCTGCCTTTATGATGAAAATTTTAGATGTTCTCTTATAATAGCATATAGTGGAATTTTTCCTCCTCCTTTTAGTTTTTTATCCTAATCTGTATGTCATTTCTTAAAATAAGAGAAATATTCTCAGTCACGTGGTCTTTTAGTCTTTTGGTCTTTGGTCTTTTCCCGTACATTGAAGGTTATGGCAGAGATGCTGTGTTTTCTTATTACCCCTTCTCCTTGTCTTCTATTGAGTTTCCTCTCTTCTGCTTCCTTCCCAGTTTGAAAGCTCTGTGTTTTATTCCTGTTCTTCTGCAGGCATTGAATTGAATTAAACAGTATTTGTAACTAGTTACTCCCTTTCCCTGAACATATGCATTTGGCATTATTTCATTCAATCTTGGCTTTCTTATTTTTTAAGTAATCTAAAATTTTAGTATTATGTTTATATTGTAATAGGCTTTTACTTTTCTAACCTTAAGGAATCATTTATTAACAACTACCTGAGATGTTAAAGATAAATTGTATTATACAAGCTTCTTTTCTAACTGCTTAGTGTAAATGATTCCAAGGCTGTCCTTTTCTAGGATTCATTTTTGCTGTTGAAGGCATACATTCTCTAAATTCAGAAATGTTTGTGGTTTTTAAATTTTTGAAGTGTTTACGTATCTAAATTATTATTTTATTCTGCAATTTGGAATTTTATTTTCAAAAGAATTGTGCTTCAGAACTTTTAATTACACAGTTGTCTTCCAGCAGCTGGTGTTGTATTTATTTGGGAAGTCTGATATCAGTCTGATTTTTAATTCTCTTCCTAACAGTCATCCCCCTCACCCAGAATCTTTCTAGAATTTATATCCTTGGAATTCTCAAATTTCACCAGTTTACGACTGTGTGTGTGCTTATCTGTATGTGTGTGTATATCTGCATGTGCATTTTAAAACCATCTCATAAGAATCATTTTCTTCTGAGGCTGTTTTTATGATAATTGATGAATAATAATAAATACCAGACATTTATATAATTAAATTGCATTGTACTGTTGATAGAGGTTTTGGGGGAAATTTGTGTAATAATCTGGAAGTTTAATTCTATTACAGAAAAACCCTCTTATAAACTCTAGATCTGAGAATTCCATTCAGTTTTTACTTATTTTAAACACTCATAATTTTCCACTTTATAAAAGTTTACAGTTAATTGTAAACATTTCATATTGATTTGTTGTCATTTCATACTGAGTTGTTGTGGGCAGATAGGTACTTTGAAGTATAAGAAAAGAAGTCATTTTCTATTAGCTCTATGAGAATAATGCTGTGTTAACCATTATATTACTGATTCTTAGCACATTCCTAGATCTTAACTAAAATTTATTGGATGGATAGATGAGCACAAATGAATGAATGTAGGAATGAATCAGTGTTTTCTCAATGAATAGACTTTCTGAGAGCTAAATTTATTTTTACTCACGTTCACTTTAATCTCAGGATACTGATACCATAATAATTTATACTATTAAGTGATACTCCTTTTACTAGAAGGACTTTAAGTGGATTTTTATTTTATTTTATTTCACTGTATACAGAGATCAGTATTCAGTGACCCTACTTTTATCTTAATAATATGGAAAAAAATCTAAATATATTAGTTTTGGAATAATTTACTCTTTATTAAGAATTGTAGTATTTTAGTTGAAGTTAAGCCTATTTAAGACTAAAAAACATACAGACCAAAGAAATTTTTATTAGGTTTCAGGGTCACATGACAAAGAGAATAAATTATGATGACTATAATTTTGAATATTTCATGTATAATAAATCTGTGTTTGTATTCAAAGAACTAGGAGGAGCAAATACCATATTTTTCTGGGCATATTTGAGGGACATAATGTAAACTATTAAGAATTTATTCAATCAGTGTTATGAAATTATCATAGATTAAAATTATCTTTTAATAAGTATCTTTTTTAAGTATCTTTTTTTAAGTATCTTTTTTATAGTCTTTTTATATGCAGCTTTTTAAACTTTTTATATGCAACAGATATTTTCATAATGATAAATAATACCAGGATTCAGAAACTATTAATTGCTTTGAGTTATGTTTATGTGGCCTGTTCTCTGAATATCACTGAGTAAGTGATGACACTTGAGTTATTGTATAATTCACTCCATGTTGATAGCCTCAAGTCAAGGTGTCATGAACATTTATTTTTTTATAGGTGAAATGGTTACCAGTTATGATCTATGGATCTATGTCTGTAAACCTACTTTATGTCACTGAAATGATGAAATTGGTTGTAAGAGTCAAACTAAAAGTAAAGTTTACTTTACTAAAAGTAAAAATCATAAAAATATAAAACCTTCGTTGTAAACATTATCTCTTTTTTTTTCTCACCCTGAGCTAACATCTGTTGCCAGTCTTCCTCTATTTTGTATGTGGGTCACCACCACAGATTGGCCACTGATGAGTGGTGTAGGTCCATACCTGGGAACTGAGCCTTGGCCACCAAAGTGGAGCATGCCAAATGTCACCACTAGGCCATGGGTTGGCCCCATCATGAACATTCTTTTGGAGAAATTATTCTGCATTGACTGGATTGAGAGATCTTTAAATTTTAAGTATGGTGAACTTTGTGCCTTCTTGAAGTATAGATTATCATCTTGAAATTCAGATTACTAGCTTGAAATTCAGTGATAAATGGACAGGATAGTTTCCTGAATAACAAAAGGAGTAATAAATTGGTAGAAAGGGGTAAGATGGGTGGCCAGAAAGTGTTAAAGTTCAAGAAGTCCAAATTCTGGAGTGGCTAGTATTTGGATTTTCTAAAGTATGTTTATCCTTAGAGACTGACCCTTTTTCCCATCCCCACCTCTTTTCATTTGACGTATTGAAGTAAGTTCCTAATTGGTTTCTTTGTCTCTGTTGTCCATCTATTCAAAATAGTCTTTCACATGGTCTCTAATTATCTTTGTAAAGCACTGATTATTTATCTTAATACTTAATTTCTTTAGTAACCTACCATAAAAATTTTGAACTTCTCAGCACATTATTGAAAGGACCCATCTTCCTTAAACGTTATTCTTTTTACCATTCTCACTCAGAATTGTTTTTTCCTTCCTGTGTACAATCACTGTATTAGTATCCATTTAGTATTGTTTTCAGTCTTATTTAATATGGTTAGCTGTTTGCACATAGAGTTGCCTTTCAATATTGTATATTTGTGGAAGGCATTGATTATAATAAAATCATTTTTGTGTTTCCATTCTTCTTTGGTTATCCTACCTCTTTGCACATAGTTTGTAATTGGTAATGAATATTTGTTAAATGGAAGGGAGTTTGTATATATCATGTCCAGTTAATCAGAATATTCTATATCATTATCCTTTGGAACAAATACCAGTTTATTACACTACAGAATGGACTGTTCTTCTCTAATATGGTAGTGATAATATATCTGTTTTGAAGAGGAATTGGTTTGAAATGTAATGCTAACATTCACAGTTGGTACAGCTGGCCCTACATTTCCTAATTTCCATGTGACTTTGTGTTTTGAGTATAGAGGGTTTGGGAGTACCATTAATGGCATAAACAAATACTTTCAACCCTGACCATTGTTAAAATAAGACTTTGGTTTTTGTTGTTAAGCATTGTGTTAAGTTTGTTTTGCGGAGAAAGTAAAAAAGAATTTTAATTACTTCATTAATCTAAATAGTTTAGATTACTTTAATAGATTTAAATATTTAAATAGATTTTAATAGATTTAATTACTTTGTTAATCCAAATAGTTAGTCTAAATACTGTTAAATAATAATTTTTTTAAACAAAATCAACCTCTCCAGTGAAACATGATCTTTAATCTTTCAAATCCAAAGGATTTAACATGCACGAAAACATGTATAGTATAGTATACTAGAGACTAGTTTAATATAGCCTCTATAAATCTCTTTCTCAGATCCAACATTATCGAGAATTTGCCACAACAGTTTGTTTTCCTGAATTATTTTATGGCATATCCCTGACACTATTCCTGTATATTGGAGTATGCATCTCTAGAAGATAAAGGGTTTTTCTTTTTTTGTTTTTGTGCTGAGGAATATTTGCCCTGAACTAACATCTGTTGCCAGTCTTCCTCTTTTTTGTTTGAGGAAGATTAGCCCTGAGCTAACATCTGGGCCAGTCTTCCTGCACTTTATATGTGGGTCGCTGCCACAGCATGGCTGACAAGTGGTGTAGGTCTCCACCTGGGATCCGAACCTGAGCCACTGAAGCAGAGTGTGCTGCACTTAATCACTATGCCGTGGGGCCGGCTCCAGGGAGGCATTTTCTTACCCAACCAGGGTAATTTCTTTATGCTGTCTCTTACCCAGTTAATATTCAGATTTCTTCACTTGTCTTGAAAATTTCAAATAAGGTGTATATTATTTTGTTGGTTATGTGTCTGGAGTCAACAGTTTTTTACTTTCTCTCTCTCTGTCTCTCTGTTTTGTTTTTTTTTTCCCCCACATGTTCTACACTTTAGATTTCTCTGTTTAACTCAGTGCTTCTCAGCTTCCCACCTCCCAAGGTTTTTTTGTTCATTTGTTTGTTTTTCCTGCAAGGGGACGTTTGGCAGTGTCTGGAGATATTTTTGGCATCACAAGTTGTGATAGGATTGCTACTGGCATATAGTGGGTAGAGGCCAGAGATGCTGCCAAACATCCTGAAGTGCATAGGATAGCCCTTAACAACAAAGTATTATCCAGCCCAAAACATCAAAGCCTAAAATGTGAGTAGTGCCAAGATTAAGAAAATTGTTGCATGGGGCCAGCCCGGTGGTGCAGCGTTTAAGTGTGCACGTTCAGCTTTGGCGGCCCGGGGTTCACCGGTTCGGATCCCGGATGTAGACATGGCACCGCTTGGCAAGCCATGCTGTGGTAGGCATCCCACATATAAAGTAGAGGAAGATGGGCATGGATGTTAGCTCAGGGCCAGTCTTCCTCAGCAAAAAAGAGGAGGATTGGCAGCAGATGTTAGCTCAGGACTCCTCTTCCTCAAAAAAAAGAAAAAAGAAACGTTGTTCGTAATATTTACCTTATTAATTTTTGTAAACTGAAAATTATTTCTCAGGGCTCTATTAGATTATTGTTTATTTTGAGGAGAGGCAAGAATACTTCATAGGAGGTGCTTTGTATTTTATATTGCATAAATCGGGCATATAATGTTCAGTTGCCACACTTTTAGTAATTAAACAATGGATTCAAGTGGTGACAGCTTTGTCCCTAAATATAGAATATATAGTCAGCTTTCCTAGAATGGAATGAAACAACCTCTTTTTACTCCAGCAGGGAATTTGCTAGTGGAAAGAATATTGAAATAGTTAATGGATAACTGGTCTCTTGGTGCTGGATATTTAGAAACCTGCTATGTGGGTAAGGGTCCTGTGCTTCTGTTTTTTCATCTGTAACAATGAATTGAATCTGGTGATTTCTGAGGCCCTTGCATTTTGATGGTTCTTTATATTAGACAAGAGTCTGATGCACAAGCAGCCTTTCATGAAATATCCAGCCGGTCAAGACAACACATCCAAAAATAGTTTAAGTATAACTTAAATTGTCATGCTTTGAATATTGATGACTTTGATAGTTTCTTTTCCTTAGGAAATAAGTTTAATAAGGACATCCCTTTCCTTCTGTCTCTCCTCTCTTCATGAAAGTTATTTATACATTTCATTTAAAGAAAATGTCTCAAAATATTTATGTGAATTTTTTATTCAGACCATTTTTAATGTTCCAGAACTTGACTCTGATTCAGAGTGAATTTTTCTTCTGTAGAAAGAATATAATAAAATGAGTTCGGTTTCAATGGGAAAGTGCATTTTAGTTTTTAATCTGAATTACCTCAACTGAGGACATGGTAGAGAGGTATATGCCCATAACTTAGTTATAGTTTACATTTAAATAAAGGATTACTATTTTTGTGTTTTTGTAAGACTGCCTCTCCTTATATCAGTCTGTCTCTGCTTGTTCTATAATGTAGCACAGGAATCTTTCCAAGTTGGGGAAAGAGGAATTGGTGTTAAAGGGGGAAATTCTCTTCTACTTTTTCTTCTGAGCTCCTGTAGCCCTTTTTTCCCTCTTGTTACCTTAAGCACTTTCTACCCTGTGTTATTGCTCATTTGTGCACATACTTTGGTTCTCTCATTAAAGAAATACGTTCCTCTATAGCAGGGTTGATTTTACACATCTCTCTTTATCCCCCATAGTGGTAAACAGTAGTGTCTCTTGCACAAAGACTGTTTGCAATAAAAGTGTATTTAATAAATCAGTGAAGATAACATTTTGCTCTACCTGCTACCTAATGCACGATTTTTCTATATCTATAAAATATATCTTTAAATTTATTTTGTGTAACTAACTCTCCTTTCTCCAAATACACTACAGCGTTTTAGAGTCTGAAAGGGAAGGCTCCTCATACCGTCTTTTATTATTCAAGAAGTATTTGAGTCTTGAGAAGGTGATGAGCATAGTTCTGGTTGCTGGATATATATCAGCATGCCAAACAACGCCCCTGTTTCCATGGAGTTTAGAAAGGCAATAAATATATATAATAAGTCATGTGTAATAAATTTATGAAAAAATTATGCAGAATAAGGGTGTAAAGATACCTGAGAGACTTGCTGAAGTCTCATGGGTAGTAACTGAAGCAGTAATGGTACCTAGGCCTTCAGATCCTAACAGTATCCTTCAAATTAGTTTCTTCATTAATCTTAAACTGGGGGCAGGGGGCAATATAATAGATATCCATTTCTATTCTTTTCTTTCATCCTAATACCTTTTTAAATTAAATCTACATGTAGAATTTCAAGAGTCCTTTGAATTTACTGTATTTTAAGTTTTCAAGTTTTTCACGTCATAAGAGTAGTGGACTTAAAAATCAACATAAGAATTTATGTGGAGAAGTTTGAAGTTAATAAGAAAACATATTTCTGCACTTAGTATCCCTCATAAAGAGATTGAGATCCATTTTTCTTAGTAAATTTTCATCAAGTTTAGTTAAGATACAACTTGGCATAGGGGACTTTCTATCAGAAAATCACATTTGATTGAAATTTAATACCTTCTGTATCTAATGTCTAACTTTCTGACCTTTCCTACAGTAAAACCTCTGTTGTAGCATATAGAAATTTTATACTTGCCTACCAGTGCCATATTCCTTCTCTTCTCTTATACAAATGAGTCATTTCGGTCAAAATCCTTTCATATTATTCTTTCTACATGCACCGTCTCCTTTGAACAGTTTTAGTACTTGTGATCTGTACGTTTGATTTGGCACTTAACTATGCACTGCTCTTTGAGATCTTTTATTTTCTAAAATTTTAAAATATTTAATTTTTCGTCTGTTCATTTTTTCATATTCATTTCTGTTGTTTTCTTTCTTCTGTCTTCTCCCATTGAGTTGAAAATTGTAGATATTTTAACAGAAAATTTCATTGAGAAGCACCTTTTTCTTTTTTAATTTTTTTTTCCCCTGAGGAAGGTTCGCCCTGAGCTAACATCTGTGCCAGTCCTTGTCTACTTTGTATGTGGGTTGCTGCCACAGCATGGCTGCTGCCGAGTGGTGTAGGTCTGCACTGGGGATCTGAACCCATGAGCCCAGGCTGCCGAAGCGGAGCGTGCCTAACTCAACCAGTACTCCATGGGACTGGTCCTGCACCTTTTTCTTTAGAAAGACTCATCTTCTGTATGGTTGAAGATAGGAAGACATAGTTTTTGCCACGCTGTAATTTTGAATCACAGCTTGCTATGGCAAAACCATTCCCAAAAGTACACTTCCTAAAGTATAACACTTATGCTTTTGCTTCTGCCTTTAAAAATAACTTAAAATTAGGGGCTGGCCCAGTGGCGCAGCAGTTTTCGCATGTCCGCTTTGGCGGTCTGGGGTTTGCCGGTTTAGATCCTGGGTGCAGACCTACACACCGCTTGGCAAGCCATGCTGTGGCAGGCGTCCCACATATAAAGTAGAGGAAGATGGGCATGGATGTTAGCTCAGGGCCAGTCTTCCTCAGCAAAAAGAGGAGGATTGGTGGCAGATGTTAGCTCAGGGCTAATCTTCCTCAAAAAAATAACAAAACAAGCACAAAACTTAAAAGAAAACTTATTCTTGTTTTTTTCTTAGCTCCATGCCATCTTCACAGTTGTTATTGATTGGTTAAAGTTAATATACTGCCAAATTTTGTGAAAATTTCTAAGTATTTACAGAGATTATTTTAAGAGTATTCTGTGTCTATTTGCATTTGAAATATTAGAAATCTGAAATGTTATTTCATGTTAAACTGTGTTAGTTTAATGGAAATTTGTAGAGAAACATATTGTTTCCCCACAAGTTTGACGTTCAGTATTAAATATGTGTTGATTAAATATAGTAGTTATGCCTAGTTAGTAGATAGGTTACTTTCAAAGATGGAACAGTGTAGAGTTTCTGGTGTTATAATGGTTGAGAATTTATTTCTTAAGGTTTATTTTTTTTTATTTCTGACATCTAGATACTGGGCATGAATGTAATTGTGTTCTAGGTTATAATTACTTTTACATCTATTTTAGTTATTACAGTGTTAGAAGTACCTTAGATTTGTGAAATAAATTTCCCCTGATCAAGTTAGTGATATTTTGTATAATAATCATCAACTTTTTATCAGTAAACAGGAAAGAATATATCTTAGTACCTATTTGTAATCGGCACTCTGGTAAGGGATGTGAAAACAAAACTTTTCCCCATATCTTAGGAGTTTGCTATTTTCTAATTCTTTAAATTTCTTTCGATTGAATCTGATGTATGTTGCTTCATTAGTTGTTATCACTGTATGGTCCTCAGACCCCTCAGGGTCTCAGAGACCATTCAAGATGTCCAAGAGGTCTAAACTATTTTCATCACAATGCTGAGATGTCATTTCCCTTTTTTATTATGTTGACATTTGTACTGATGATGCAAAAGCAATGGTAGGTAAAACTACTGGACTCTTAATCAAGGCCATAGTACCAAATTTTACTGGTATTGAATTCTTCACTGCCATGTACTTACAGTTAAAAAAAATGAAAAGCCAGTTTCACCTTAAGAATAACCTTAATTTAATCAAGAAATATTAATTTCTTGAAATCTCCACTTCTGAATGTGTCCTTTTACTATTACTGTGTGTGACAAAATGGGAAGTCCACATAAAGCACTTCTGCTGCATATGAAAGTATGGCATTTGAAGGAAAAGCACTTTTTTTGAGATGTGAGGTGAATTAGCCACTTCTTTTTCTGTGAAATGCCATTTTTGCTGGAAAATATAACTGATAGACACACTGTGCTTCTCAAACTTGAGTATTTGGCAGACGTTCTCAGAAATGATCTAATTGAGTGTATGGCACTTTAAGAAAAACAATCAGCAGTGTTTGTTGCCAATGATAAAATTAAGCTTTTCAAGCACAAATTAGAATGTTGGAAATTGTAATTGCCTGGGCTTGACAGCTTTATGAAACCAGTGGTGATATTAATGAAGGTGATTTTTTGATATTTTAGTTTAGTTTCTAATATGGTAAATATTAATAAATATAGTCCTTATATGAAGTCCTCGGGAGCCCAGTACTTCATAAGTGTATAAAGGGGTCCTGAGAGTAAAACATTTAAGAACAGCTGATTTAGGTCCTCTACCAAAGCCAAAGGTTTCATAAGCTAAGCATTAACCTCATAACTTTCCCTTACCCCACCATGCCCCGCCAAATTAAAGGATTCCAGAGAAAAAAAATTAGACTGCGTATGAATAATACATTCTTAAATTCTTCTACAAGTGCAGTTTTCTCCTTTAGTTAAACAATGGGTCTATGTATTTATTTAGAATTGCATTGTATTTATCATTGATATTTACGTTAAAATATTTTTTTCTCTCCTCTTCCTTTTTCTTCTGTTTCTCTTCCCACTTTCCCTTTCTCCTTTCATTCCTCCCTTCCTTCCTATTTTGTGTTTGTTTTCTAGGTGGAGTCCTTTATTTTGGATCAGGATGATTTGGAAAATCCAATGCTGGAAACGGCTTCCAAGTTGCTCTTGTCAGGTACTGCTGATGGTGCAGACCTCAGGACAGTAGATCCAGAAACACAAGCTAGGCTGGAAGCTTTACTAGAAGCTGCAGGTAAGTCTGCAAACTCTACATATGTAATAAGTCTATGTGATTTTTCAGAGTTATTCATAAATCTCAAAAACGTCTCTTATTATATATGTATGATCTTGGATATTTAATATAATACTACTCATAAAGGTTAATGGATTACTTTCTGGAGAATTATATGGGACGTTTCATTAAAGTATATTTTTATTACCAGAGTAAAATCCACATGTTACTGTCAACCTAATAAAGAGGAACTTCTTATACAGTCGATTTTCATTTGTCCCAAATTCCATATTTGTGAGTTTGCCTATTTGATAAAATGTATTTGTACCCCGAAATGAGTACTCGCAGCACTTTCACGCATGGTTCTTGATAGAAAGGCACAGAATGGTGAAAAATTTGACTTGTCCTACATACATGTTCCTCACTGAGATGGAATAAGGTGATACTCTGCCTTCTTGTTTCAGCTTTTGTAGTGTTAACCCATGTCTTTTTCACAATCTACCTAGTGCCACATTTTTCACATTTCTCTGCCTTTTGCTGGTGATTTTGCGGTTTAAAATGGCCCCCAAGTGTAATGCTGAAGTACTGTCTAGTGTTCCCAAATGTGAGAATGCTGTGATGTGCCTGATGGAGAAAATAACTGTGTTAGATAAGCTTTCAGGCTTGAGTTACAGTGCTTTTGGCCATGAGTTCAGTGTTAGTGAATCAACTATGTATTAAATAAGGTTGTCTTTAAACAAAAATACACATAAAACAAGCTTGTGTATTGATTAGTTAATGCAAATGCTGTGACCAGAGGCTTGCAGGAACCTAGCCCTGTATTTCCCATAGGAGCAATGATTCAGTATTCATTAATTCAGTGTTTACAGTGACTTTACAGAAATAACTACCATGAATAATGAGAATCAACTGTATATAATTAGCCCAGTTTTTTGTTGTAAACTCTCTCTTGAGACCTTGTAAAGTGGATCATCATTATATTTTTATAAAATGGATCATCATTAAATTAGCCCCATAAGAACAGTATTTTAATTAGAGATTATATACATAATCAAAGATTTAGCACCATATATACATATATATATAATGTGCCTTAAATGTAAGGGAATAGTAACTAAATTTCTATGTTTTTTTTTCTTTTTTTGAAGATTTTATTTTTTTCCTTTTTCTCCCCAAAGCCCCCCGGTACATAGTTGTATATTCTTTGTTGTGGGTCCTTCTAGTTGTGGCATGTGGGACGCTGCCTCAGCGTGGTTTGATGAGCAGTGCCATGTCTGCGCCCAGGATTCGAACCAACGAAACACTGGGCTGCCTGCAGCAGAGCGCGCGAGCTTAACCACTTGGCCACGGGGCCAGCCCCTCTATGATCATTTTTAATAACCATATATTTTCTTAACTTTTCTAAGGTAGACATAAATATACTGTGAACATTAGTTGTTCATGGTTTGAGCACCCCAATGTACTATATATTGTACATGCAATGCATGTAAACTGTTACTTTATTCTAGCGTAAAACTGACCTACTACTGTTTGGTAATCATTTCAATAAATATCTTTTAACACATCATCTAAATATTTGAAGAATTCGTTGTTAAGTTTGATTTCTATCCTGGGTAAAATTCTAGAGTGGATCATTAATGGGATTTTGACCAAATATAGATTAAAACGTAGTTGAGGCACAGGCAAGGTCCTATTCTTGAGTGTAGAAAACTGTTTATACAGAGTAGTTGAGAGATAATTTAGCATTTTTCAGAACTTTGATGTTGCTGTAGAAGTTTATGTGAGAGAAATGAGGATTGTGAAGTTATTTGAAAATGTGTCATAAGAGGAAGAGGTACTGTTTCTCCTGAAGGTGAGAAAACTCAGATTGAGTACAGGAGGGGTGTTTGTTTTCTGTGGCCCCAAGAGGCAGAACCAGGTTCAAGATGCTACATGAAAGTAGATTTCAGCTAGAAGGACCTGCTTTTGGAGATAGAGTTCCTTTTCTAGGATGCTAATAGTTGCTTCATTTTTCTTATTTCTGTATTTTCCCCATTTTTTCTGTTTTCTTTACAGTAGCTAACAAGCTAGCCTTCCTTCTCTCTCTCAGTTCTCCCCCTTCCTCCTTTATTTCCTTCTTTTTTTAAGTGAAAAATTTCACATTCAAGCCCAGAGAGAATAGCATAATGAATCCTTGGCATATCCATTATTCAGTTTCAATAGCTGTCAAAGTATGGACAATCTTGTTTCATCTTTACTCATTACCCCCCTGCTGACTCCCCACCCTCATGTTAATTTAAAGCAAATCTAAGCATCATATAAGTTCATATATAAATACTTTAGTATGTATCTCTATATTAAGTTTTTAAAAAGAAATATAACCATAATACCATTGCATATCTAGAGAAAAAAAAGTAATTCTTTAATATTGCCAAATATCCTGTCAGTGTCTAGATTTCCCCAGTTGTTTTGTAATGGTCTTTTTACAGTTTTGTTTGTTTGAATTAGGATTCAAACAAGTTTTACATGGTTTTGATGTTAATTATTTTTCTTAAGTGTCTTTTAATCGTAACAGTTCCTCCTTCTGTTTCTTCCTTTATTTTCTACTTACTTGTCGAAGAAATGGAGTGATTTGTCCCACTTTATGGATTTTACCAGTTGTACCTTTGTGTGTTGTATTTCCTGCAAATCAGAACTCAGATCTAGATATTTGATCGGATCCAGGTTCACTTTGTTTTTGGTGAGGATAGTCATTCGTGGTGTATATATTTCCTTATCTATCACATAGGTACTCTGTCGGTTTCTCTTTTTTGTGATACTGAGATAGATTATGGTTTAGACATCTTAAGAAAGGATGCTTGAGAGGTAAAAAAAAAATGGGTGCTTGAGACATTGTCTCAGAATGCCTTTCATACTGTCCTCATACTTGGTAGTTTGACTAGGTATAGAATTCTAGTTTAAAAATCACTTTCTTTCAGACTTTTGAAGTTACTGCTCCATTGTCTCTGAATTTCTGCTGTTGCAAGTTTGGAAATTTGACGCCACACTTATTTATGATATTCTCTCTCTCTCCTACTTTTTCCCTACTCCTCCAAAGCATTATAATTTTTGGCATTTTAAAATTTTGCTCTCATTTTGAATATTTTTGGCATCTTTCACATTTAAGATTTTCTTCATATGTCTGGTCAACCCTGGATTTTGTTCGTAATAAATAGCAAGGCCTTAAGAAGTTAAATTGGAAGGTGTACATGCATATTTTGTCAACTGGTGGGTTTCACTATAAAGTGTTTGTTATATATGATATGTTACATATATAATATAATTAGCTTCCTATTGCAGCACAACAGTTTACCATAAACGTAGCAGTGTGACACAACACTCGTTTACTATCTTTTAGTTTCTGTAGATAAGACATCTGGGCACACAGCGTGGCTAGATTCTTTTGCTCAGGGTCTCAGGGGCTGAAATCAAGGTGTCACCTGAGCTGAGTTCTCATCTGTAAGCTATAGGAGAAAATCCACTTTCAGGTTTATTGTTGTTGGTAGCAGAATTCAGTTCCTTGGAGCTGTAGGACTGAGATACTGTTTTCCTTATAAACTGGCAGCTGGGGCTGCTCCCACCTCCTTGAGGTTGCCCTCATTCTTCGACATGTGGCCTCCTCCATCTTCATGCCAGCACAGCACATGGAATCCTTCTCCTGCTCTCACTCTCTGACTTCATTTTCTCCGGTCAGCCAAACAAATCTCTTTGCTCTTCATGGCCTCATGTGATAAGGTCAGCCCACCAGATAACATCCCTATCTTCAGGTCAGTTGTGCCATATAATATCACCTAATTATGAAGATAAAATATCAAATTCACAGTCACAAGGATTGTTTATTGTGTACACCAGAGCTGGGTAATCTTGGGAATGTTTTAGAATTCCTAGTACATTTTGGTTGGACAGAGACCCTTCATTTCTTTGAGGACCCCCAAATGTCAGTATCTTTAAGTCTTTTCTCTGTGGCTGTTCATTTTCTTGAGAGACACGCCTGCCAGTTTTTGTCTGATGAATAATAAACCTGGCTGCCAGCATTTTGAGAGCTGAGAGTGGGAAGGGGGCTGAGGATCTCACTGTTTATCATGCATATGTTCATTTAATCCTCATTTTTGATTTAGTATCTCATCTCCTTCTCTATACCTAATGTCTCCTAGTCCAGGACCTTTCTGATTTGGTTTCTTTAGAGAATAATCACCCGGCTGTGCAGTTTGGGGATTGAGTCCTAAGTGTCTGACTGCTCTTCACAGGTGTTCAGCCAGTCTCTATTTTCTGACCCAAGCCTCAACCTGTATCTTGTACCTGTAACACCTGTGTCCTTTTGGGCTGATCACTTTGTTTCTCTTTGATATCTGTAGTTCCATTTATTCTGTTTTGCTAGGTCAGTTACATTTCCTATTTACTTTGTCTTCATAAATATTAGCTTAGATTTACAAATTTCTCCTAGTTTTATCAAAGATGGAGTTCTTCTTGTATTTCACTTCTCCCTTGAGTAAGCTCTAATAGGAAAAAGGAGAAAAATAATTATCTTAAAGACATCTATCTAGTTAATCTTTTAATGCATCTTCTCTCTGAAGTTATATGGTTCTGTTGTTCAGTTGATTAAATGTCAATTTGGAGAGAATAATCTGATCATCACATATCTTTTCTGTTTTTTAATGTTCACTGATTAATATCTAATAACTGAGTAAGACCAGTAAAAAAGGATCACCATAATCCAGAGTAGCTAGAATAAATTAATTTCAGTCACTATTCATTTGGAAGATTACCATTTATATCTTAGGTTACTTTCTAGTTATCTTTACTAAAATAGTTATCTTTACTTATGAAGATAAGAGAGTTGATAAAAATTTAATATGGAATATTTTGTTTTCAGTGTTCTTTTTTTTAAAGCAGTGATTACTTTCTGCTGATCCAGACGTATCCTCTTGCCTAGTTCTGTTGCTATCATTGACAAATAGTTGTTATATAGCCGATCTGAGTTGGCTAAAAAATTGGAATTAATGGTCTCATGTGAAAATTTATCTGTGACCTTGGTCACAGTAGTGCCTTAGGATACTTAACCTACCATGGATATCTTATTGAATAAGTACTACTATAGCAGGTTCAGACTATGGTTGGCTGTTCTTATTAGTGACACAATTTATATGATAGGTATTAGTCTTATTAGATCAAGACTGATATCCTTTTATCCTTTGCACATCTTGATTGTAGCAGATACTTGATTTGATTGGTCTGAACATTTGTTATATCTAAAATCATAAAGGCTTCTTGCCAGATTTATTTTTGGTTCCATAAGATGTAATGTTTGATATCTTGGATTTTTCAGAAAGAAAAGCAAACAAGTATAAACTTTTCTTTTACAAACTTTAAACACAGATTTATATGATATCATTGAGCTCTTCCACTGTTACAAGAAATCTGCACTAATATGTTTATTATTGCCATTTAAGTGGTCTTTTTGGTCTATATCTTAGTTAAATACTTTGTCTTAAGACATATAGTAGTGTTTCTTAAACTTTAGTGTTCATCTGAATCACTTGGGAATCTTTTTTAAAAATGCTGGTTTTGGATCTGTAAATCTTGGATCTGAGAATCTGTAAATCTGAGATCCTGCATTTCTAACAAGCTCCCAAATGATAGCAATGCGTCTAGTCTATGGACCACATTTTGGGTAGCAGGGTTCTCTAATATCCATCATAACATTAGATGTTTATCTTCAAGTTGGAGCAAAGGTTCTTAATCCTGGCCATGCATCAAATCTCCTTAGAGCTATTAAAATATGTAGATGTGTAGGCCCCACTTCCTACTTACTGAATTACATCTTTAGAAATAGGACAGCTCAACAGATATAGATGCATTTTTGAAAAGCTCTGCTTATGGGCAGTCTGGATTAAGCACCACTGAGTTAGAGTAAGAAAAGGTAGAGATAATCTTGCTTTATAGTGATACCTGGAAAAGCAACAAGTTATGTTTTTTGCAGATGGTTACTAACCATTTCTGCTTTTGAAAAATTTTTTTTTTCTTGCTATTCTGAATAGTTTTTAGATATGGTGCTTTTAGATATAATTGAGTATATGTAATAAGTTGTAGTCATACTTTGAGGTAAATAGGTATTCTCTTTTATATAGCATATAGTGTTTTATTAGGCCATTTTTGGTCACAAGTGATAGTAGCCCGACTTACCTTTCTTAAAGGTGGTCCTTTGCCAAAAGTATAGGGATGGTGCTGGCTTCTGGTACTACTAGTGTCAATGAGTCAAAAATAACTTTATCAGGACTCTGTCTCCTTTCTATTTCTCTGTTCTGCTTTCCTCTACGTTGACTTATTTTGGCTAGTTCTTTTCTCTTTGTGATGATAAAAGTGGCCAAATAGCTCATGACTCACATCTTAGCAATTTAGCAACCTTTGAACATAGATTCTTCTTCCAAAATTATGGCAGGGGTCTGAGTGGGCCGAATTGTCCCAGCGCAGGCCAAAGACCCATTTCTAGCACCACAGAGTAACAGGCACTTATGGACCACAGGGAAGGAATAAGATTATTAGAGAAGTGGAGAAGAGTGATTTCCCAAAAGATTCAGGGCAGGCAATCTATATGTCCAATGTACCATTTGAAGATTGTTATCATCTATAGAGTTAAGTAACTTAAATTTTGCTTTGTTTCTCCTTTTGGGTGTATCCATATTGGTGTGAAAATAATGTAATAGGAATAGGCAAATTATCCACGGCTGATGGTAAAGCCTTTGCAGATCCTGAAGTGCTCCGGAGGTTGACATCGTCTGTTAGTTGTGCGTTGGATGAAGCTGCTGCTGCACTTACCCGTATGAGAGCTGAAAGCACAGCAAATGCAGGGCAGTCGGACAAGTAAGTACATTTTCACTGTGATCATTTTCTTAAAAATAATAATCTATCATTTACTGAGCATTTATTTTGTGCCTGGCACTATACTAACCACTTTACATGTGATGACTCATTTATATTTACAGAAAGCCTTAGGCATGGGTTTTGTTTTCACTCTCATTTTACTCATGAAGTAACTTAAGATCAAATAGGTGACAAGTGGCAAAGCTAGGACACCAGTGTCTGACTGCAAGGCTGACTTCTTAGCCAATGTGTTATAAAAGACTTTTTGGTTATTTAGATTTTGTTTTCTTTTAATGTTTTGGTGACAAAGAAGTAAATGCTTTCTGATTAGTTTTGACATTTTCCAGTTCACCTTCAGGATTCTGACCATTTTAAAGGGGACAGTTTTTGTTTCTTTAATGAATGTTCAAAAAATGTCATAGATCTAGTTCCCATAACTTGAATGTGAGTAAGTCCCAGGGACTTTATTTCTTATGTTCTACAATTCCTTTTATGTAGTGCTTTACAGTTAGTAAGGGCTCATTAAATATTTTTTGACTTGACCTTTTAAGTTTTTCTGATGATGCTATGCGATAAAAATCATAGCATCTAATATATAAAAACAATTATGCATAGTATAGTGAAACATGGATCTAAACTCCAAGGAAGCAGCTGGGAAAGAATCATTCATACGTGTTACTTTTTTTCACTCCTCACAGGCTTCCTTTTTTCCTCTAAAAAGAGGTTTTTTATTTATTTTAGCAGTTGGCTTTACACAGTTAAGAAAATAGGAGTACATGGATGGGTTTAAAGAATAAAAAATAAGTTTTAATGCAGTGTCTTTTAAAAGTGTGAAAGATAGGGGCCGGCCCCGTGGCTGAGTGGTTAAGTTCGCACGCTCTGCTTCAGTGGCCCAGGGTTTCTCCAGTTCGGATCCTGGGCGCGGACATAGCACCACTAGTCAGGCCACATTGAGGCGGTGTCCCACATGCCACAGCTAGAACTCACAACTAAAAATACACAACTATGTGCTGGGAGGCTTTGGGGAGAAAAAGGAAAAATAAAATCTTTAAAAAAAAAAAAGTCTTAAAAAAAAGTGTGAAAGATAGGTTATATAGTATTAACAAGAGTATGAATTTGCTGTTTCTCTTGGCTCTGTATTCATCTTCATTCAGCTAGAGTTTTGTGTGTTTTTAAATTTATTTTACCATTCTTCTCATAGATTGACTCTCCTTTAGTTACTCTCAGATTCTATTCCTTAGTTAACATTTGGTTTTACTAGCCTACAATATTATTGATATTCTCAAGATATTCCTTAATGTGATGGCTACAGAGACTGGCAAGAGAGATAATTAAAAACACCTTGAAGAGTATATTAAAGCTAGTTTAAGCAGGAAATAGAATAGAAAAATAAAGCCGTAGATTCTTTGGCATTGAAAATACTAGAAGTTATCAGCCAAACAGTAGACCGTATTTATGACAGTCAGATTTATTCAGCAAAGTTTGAGATATATAGTGGAGTGCAGTGAGTGCTATGTGCCAGATTTCACGTTAGTTCGGTGTGGTGCCATGTGCCAAATTTAATGTACACTTTGCTCACAAGTTCTGAAGTTCAACTGTTGCTAGAGCAGTTCCTGTAAGGTTATTTTAAAGCTAGCATATACATATGGAAATTGAATGAAAGTCCAATTAGGAAAGTAGAGTGGGTTGTGTGCCTGAGGGGAGAGAGAGAATGAGAGACCACTTGAAAGAGAGAAAAGGTATGTTTTTATACAGGAAATGTCTTGTGGGGAGGATTTGTCCCGAACTTTCTTTAAGGTGATAGAGAGCCCTGGGTCTAGGGACTGTCAGTGTCCTATAAAATGGGAAATTAAGAGACAAACTTAAGTGCTGCTCAAGACTTTGACTTTGGTAAGGGGACAATACAGTTAACAAGTGGGTAGAATGCATAGTATGGGACACAATGATAAGAAATATGGGGAAAAAATTGAATGGGGAAGTGCTAAGGCACTGTTTGGGGTTGGAGGTCATGTTGCATTTTTAATAGAGTGGTCAAGGAAATCCTCACTTAAAAGGTGGCTTTTTAGCAAAAACTTGAAATAGGTAAGGGAGTAAGCTGTGTCTGAGAGAGGAGCTGTCTTGACAGAGGGACAGCAAATACTTATACCTTGGAGTTGGAGCTTAATTAGCATTTTTGATGAAAAGCAGGAAAGCCAGTGTGGCTAAAATGAGAAGAGTAAGAGTGAGAATAGTAGGTGATAAAACCAGAGAGGTGAAAAGGAGAAGTGTGGGTTACTCCTGCTGGACAGATCTTATAAGGATTTTAGCTTTTACTGTGAGTGATATTAGAGGTGAGTGGGGGATTCTGAGCAAAAGAGTGACTTGACCTACTTTCCCTTAAACAAGATATCTCTGGTTCCCTCATTGAAAAGAGACTGCTTAGGAGGTGTTGCCATCATCTGGGCTCGAGATGATGTTCTTGAGTCTAGATAGTAGTAATGGAGGTATAGAAAAGAGGTTATCCATGAATGCTTTTAGTACATGAAGTGATAGGGCCATGTTTCAAGAGGATGATAAAAGAATTGAGTTATTTTTGAAATAAAGATAATTTTAATTAATAGCTCTGGATTTAGTGTTTTTCTTAGAATGAATTTTCTCCAAAAGTGAAAGAATCTTGAGAAATGTCCATAGTTGGAATTTTGGGGGAGGGTTATAGGGCAAACACTTTACTCTCAGTCTGATTTTCTGTTGCTCTAGTTTTTCTATTCATTTTACTTTCCTTCAGCCTTTGCCTTGCCTGGATATTTTTCAGACTTCCCAAAACATGATGTCATAAATAAATATTTCAAAAAAAAGACTCTCCTTATCAGTTATTCATGTGTTTGTCAAAACTACATGCTCACAACTTTCCTTAGTGATTTCCCTTTACTTGATTGAAGAACTTAGGCCTTTATAATTAGTATGGGTTTTACCCATTTTATTAAATACTTTTTTATTAAGTTTCATAAAAATTTTCTAGTGACCAAACAAAAAGAAGCATAATTATAACCTGTATTTTGTTCATGTGATTTTCTGTAAAATTTTGTTTTAAAATTTTCTTTTTTTCCACTTAAAGTAAATTGGACTTTATCTTTCAATTGCGTAACTGAAAACATTTTGTAATGTTGGTAATTTTAAGGTAGTGACTTTTATATGTAGACTAAAAAACACAACGAACTGAGTCATGTTCGATTTTCTTCTTGTTATGGATCATATTGAAATAATCATTCTTATTTCGTGTGACTGTCAAAATTAAACTCAAAAACCAATACTCATGCTGTGTTATTTTTTGTATTCTTATGTTCTGATATTATAATAGCCGCAGTTTGGCAGAAGCCTGTTCAGAAGGAGATGTAAATGCTGTGCGAAAGTTACTCATTGAAGGGCGGAGTGTAAATGAACACACCGAGGAAGGGGAGAGCCTTCTTTGTTTAGCTTGTTCTGCTGGATACTATGAGCTTGCGCAGGTTTGTATTATCAAAATAAAGCTTATGTTTTTTTGTTTTGTTTTGTGTTGTTTTAGTGTGGCCTTCTTAGTAAAGAAATAAACTCAACCATTAAGCTTATTTCAACAAGTAGTTTTGTTAGATACATTTTGTGTTTATTGGCTCTTTTACTATAGTATGACTAGGTAGGTGTTAACATAAATATATGTTCAAAACTTTTTGACGAAAATATCATTTTCTAATATCCTTTAAACATTTTCTTTCATAAGGTTTTGTTGGCAATGCATGCAAATGTGGAAGATAGGGGAATCAAAGGTGACATTACACCTTTAATGGCTGCTGCTAATGGAGGACATGTCAAAATTGTGAAGTTGCTGCTAGCTCATAAAGCCGATGTCAATGCACAGTCTTCAACAGGTTATGCGTATTTCTTTTTCACTTTTTTGAAATATTAACACTCTTTGGTAATGATTATTTCGCATCAGTGATCATTAGTTTTACTTTTGCAGTTCTTTTATTATAAGTGTTACATGTTTGCATAAGTCTGTGCATTAGGTTTAAAGTATATAGAAGATATTTTGAAGGAAATTTCTCCTTTTTTGTGTATGAGGGCGATTACTTGGCCTTGTAAGTTTCTTTTAGATTAAACACTGGCCCGGTTAGAAGGACCACCCTCTTGGAAATGGAGAGGTGTGGGCTACAGTTCTGAAACCCAGGATTCCTGTTTTTGGGGGGAGAAGGGAAGGGAAGATAGGGAGAACAAGAAGGATGTGGAACAAAAGCTGGGTCTGTTATTGCCCTACTGTTGCTGAATTGTGGCATGACACAAAAAGAAAGTATATGAACTACTTAGAAAAAGAAAGTATTATATGAAAACGGTGTGTCCCACAAGGGACATAGCTTTAGTCTAAACTAATTTTGTTTTCTTTCAGACTTGGGCATAGATGGATTTGTGTAAAAGCTCTGAAATTATATGAAAAATATTACACATTTCCTTCATATAAGATTTTCAAATTTATTGAATATTTTAGATAATTTTTAAGGTCTACAGGTTCTGATATGAAGGAGTTTTAGAAATCCTTATTTTACCCAGAAGGTTTTTTTGTTTTGTTTTGTTTTTTTCTGTAACATGGGAGATTTTTTTCATTAAGAAGGACTCTTTCTGAAATTACTTTAACTTTGATCAGTTAACTGATGTTTGAAGTTGTAGTGAAAACAAATATGTATGATTAAAAGGAATGGTATGAGGTGTATCTATATGTGATTAATAATTACAATCCAAAAAAAATAAAGCCTGTGAAACATTTCTCTGATGAAAGTTAGAATGAACATAACTTTTTCTCACCTGAAAAGTTAGTTTCAGAATTGCTCATTTCTTTAATAACTTTACAGTTGTGGTATGTGTATCTGATTTTTTCATATGTATTTGACCCTGATTTTAAATGGAAAGAATAGAGAATTGATTTCAGTAAGATGAAATCCAGTGAGGAAAGGAATGATATATATATACATATATATGTATAAATAGATTATCTAAATTTATTATGATTATAATCTCCCATTTCAGTTTTCTTCTTGATGTTAAATTAGACTCTTTTATTTTGGTATTTTATGTTAATGTGTTTGTTTTTCTTCATTAAAATAGGCAATACAGCACTTACATATGCTTGTGCTGGAGGCTATGTAGATGTTGTAAAGGTGCTCTTGGAATCCGGTGCTAGTATTGAGGACCATAATGAAAATGGTCATACTCCTCTTATGGAAGCTGGAAGTGCTGGACATGTGGAAGTAGCCAGATTGCTGCTAGAAAATGGGGCTGGCATTAATACGCATTCCAATGAATTTAAAGAGAGTGCCCTTACATTAGCTTGTTACAAAGGTACAGTATAAAACGTCTTATTTTTATTTTTTAATTTTTTTTTTTTGTTGAGGAAGATTTGCCTGAGCTACAGCCTGTTGCCAATCTTCCTCTTTTTGTATGTGAGCCTCCACCACAGTATGGCCACTGACAATGGGTGGTGTAGGTCTGTGTCCAGGAACTAAACCTGGGCTGCTGAAGCTGAGTGCACTGAACTTAACCACTAGGCCACCAGAGCTGGCCCTAAAACGTTTTTTAAAACAAAGTTTTTAAACACATGAAATGACAATTACTTTATATAATATTTTTTAATTAAAGGTAAAATTAAAACGTCGTAATAGTGTGTAGTATGTAATTAATTGTTAAATGAAAGTGTTTAAAAGTTTCGAAGTTTAAAAGCTTAATATTACTTTAAAAATATAAATTTAATATTATAAATATTGTCAACAATAAAATGACTCTTAATTGATCCTGTTGTTTTATCAGAAACAGTCATTTAATTTTAATGTGCACTATACTTTTAAATGATTTTGCATTATCAGAATTTTTGCCTGGTTCACACAAAAGAATTCCTATTGAATCCCCAAGTATTCAGCCTCTAACTTTAAAAGTAAACACAATAAAAGTAGCCAGAATGATGTGTTAACAGGAAGGTACTTAACGCTATTTCTCGAGATACCAAGAAGGAGAGAGAAAAATTGAAGACAAAGGAGAGATATGAAAAGGAAAATAAAAAGTGGTGTGGGGGGACTTTGAATTCAATAGAGCAATTATAAAGTATCATCAACACATTTAATAAATTTAGAAGGAAGAGCTGGTTGAAGTTGAGAACACCTACCTGTATGTAGCTGTATAAAAGAGGTGCATGATATTTTAAATATCAGCTAACCTGAAAATATTGATAATACAGAAAAATACTCTCTTTTGGGAAGGCAAGATAGTTGTGTGGAAAGATGCTTGGTCTCAATTAATTCTGTAGATTCTAGATCTAAAAAGAGAGCCACAGAGCCAGACATTTTTCAAACTCCGCCTTTATGACAGATAAATGGCTATAAATAAACTAAGGAAATTTTTAAAAAAGCAAATTTCATACAGTTTTATGTCTGTATAGCCATTCAGTTCAATGTTTCATCCCATCTGCAGCTATGCCATGTTTGTGTATCATAAAATAAGTGATAAATTCTTGACCCTGAGACAATGCTCTTCCAAGGCTGGGTACAAAATTTAAGGAGGCACTTACTCTCAATGGCTGAATCTTCACTTACCCAAGTTTGTTATGAATACTTCCTTAAATTTTGCACGCAAGACTTTGATCCCTCAGCCTAGTCCTAGCCCTGGTGTTTTGTTTCATTCTATTTCAGAGTGGCCAAGGTTGTGTGAGGTCTTTTGGAATAATTTCCTTTAAAAACATGGTTAAAATAATGATTAGGCGCACAAACAACTAAAAATTAAGTTAAATGTGGAAATATGCTCAATCTAAAGTGCTCTTGATTATCTGGTGTTACCAGATTTTCAGAGTAAGGATGGTTAGGAAGCACAGCTGAAGTCCTTTACTTCCCTAGTTGTTGGGTAATTAGGCAGAGGCTGATCTGCTTTGGGAGGAGAGGAATTAAGCCTTGGGGCATCCTCTCTCTTCTCACAAATACTTCTGAGCCTGGAACTGGCTGCATTTTACTACTGAGTCCCAGCTGGCCAGAGGAACTCTGAGATGGGGCTACGTTTAACTACTCTTCCCTCTCTCCTTTGCTTGTAGCCCCACCCTGCTTTCCAAATGGGGCATCTGAGGTTGGGGCTTGCAGGCTTTAATTAGAAGCTGGATGTAGAACTGAGCTGGTGGAGAACATCTCTACTGCTTCCAAGGATCCATGGACCCTCTCTGTTTCCTCTATTTCTGGTGAGGTCTCCTAGGACATAGATTGACAAGGAGGAGATGGGGAAGGGATAGAACTCAGTCTGAGACTGAGCATTGTTGTGGATCTTTGGGAAGGGAGAATTTCAGAGAGGAAAGGGAGGGAGATAGTTAGCAAAAACAAAATATGGCAGGTGCTATACTTACTCACTGAAGTTAGTTTTGTTTTAACTGGTTATCTATGATTCTACCATCCACTTCTTCCCCTCAGTCCCACTTGATTGAGAATTGACTGCAGCTCATTGTAAATAAAGTTGGGGGAAAAAATTAGTCATTTTTCTTTTGTTTCTTGCATAGTATCTGAAGTCCTTATTAAAATATAGTTTTTCTGTGTAACTGCTCATAAGGTATCTTTACCTGAACTGAAGCATATGGTTTATTGGAAACTACATAAATACAAGTGTATGTGTATGTGTGTATATATATACATATGTTTGTTTATATCTAAATAAATGAATGAATGTAAATTAAATGGTATTGTTTCAAGGATATTTTTATATATGCAGTTCCTAACTTACAAACTGGTTGTTCCTAAAAAGTTTATGAGTTAGTTGTTGAAACTTAAAATACATTTTCTCATAAGAAATAACTTCAGTAATTATCATCATCCCAGGCTACTAGTTCACAAAAGCTAATTTATTCCATAGTGTAAATAAAATAACTATAGCATTCCTGGACTCTTAAAAGGTTGTAGAAGGAATATAGAGGTATTGGATTTTAATGGCATCTTTGCTCATCTGCAGCAAGGATTCTAGTAGCAACAGTTTCTAGGGCAACAGGGTAAGGAATAGAATGGCAAAGCTCACATATCATTTGTATTGGACAGTGGGGTGTATTGAACAAGAGTGGCTTGTAGCTGACTTTAATATTATAAATTTATTGCTATAAGTTAGATATAACTTCTCAAAATATTGTAATTTTTTCTTATATTTGTTGGAATAATAAAGTATTTTTAAGTACTCTTAAACACTTTTGTTTTAGGACACCTAGAGATGGTGCGGTTTCTTTTGGAAGCAGGCGCAGATCAAGAGCATAAAACAGATGAAATGCACACTGCTCTAATGGAGGCTTGCATGGTAAGATTGGTGAAATACATACGTGAAATGTACTTATATATTAGGTAGAGAGATCAGAATTACTGTCCAATGAGTGCCTTTCCCTTGGGTTTAAAGATTCTGTTTATTATAGACTTAGTGTGGAGCAGAACCTCAGCTAACTGAATTATCAATAGTTTTCAGAGCCAGTTGTACAACATTAACTTCTATTAGAGGTGCTTTCTGAAACTTTACAGCACTACTTTCATTTTCTTAGCCTCATATAACTATACTGGTTTTATGTAGTTGACACAAGAAGTGACTTTTTAAAAGGTTGATCGAGAATATAAAAGGAGAATATAATCCACAGAGTATATACATAATGTTAAGAATAACATGTTCATCAAACCAATAATTTAGTTTATGAAAAATTTGAAATTACAGTATTATTTGTGTTACAAAATTCCTCCTCTATTGTGGTCTTTCATGAGCCCTGAATTCCTTTTTTAAGAACTCTTTTAAGTGTTTATACTTGGGGATGGGTCTGTATCTCAGTGTGTGATTTGTGGCATAGAAATGGATCGGAGTAACATTATAGACAAATTTATGAGAAAAGCATGCCAAAGACAGAAAAAGGCCCCAAATGAATTTGGTTTCTTTTCTCAACTTCCTTTCAGAGAATGATTATTGAAAGTATGTTAATTTTAATTAGTAATTTAAAAAAATTTTAGGTAGCCATTTAAGACTTGAGTTATCTTTGTTTTTCTTATTACCATGCCACTGTTTGCTTTAGTATGTTATTCTTTTGAACAAACATAAGTTTTCTTTGAAGATATCGAATTCATCATCTGTTAATATGAGGACAATATCTTTCTCTGGGGTTGTTGTGAGGATTAAATGAGATATAATGTGTGTAAAACACATCAGTAATATCCCCATGATACAGAACTTAACACATCCTTGCCACCCTCACTAGGGAAACAACCTATATGTAAATTAAGAAATTAAAATGGAATATTCTTTGGACCTAACCAGCATCCACTGGAAGTGTCGTAAGTCGATGAAAGATAGTAGAGGCCAGAGATTTGGAGGCTAAGAGATTGAAGTTTTAAACTGGACTTTAAAGGAAATGTGGGAGTTGGCTATGGAGGAAGAAAATTCTGAATTGAAGGAACAGCAGAGTAATTGTGGTAATAAAGACATTAAACGTGGTTTAATATGGCATGCATGGAGGCAACATTGGCATGGCATGTTCAGAAAATGATGAAATGTCTGTGAGGTAATACACAGAAGGAAAAAGTATATCAAAGGAAAAAAAGAGGGGAAAAGAGAGCCTTGGAGTTGCCAATAGTTAGGGAAGCTGTGGGAAAGGGAGACCAGTAAAGGAGACAGAAAATAATGAGAGAACTTCTTTTTCTTTTTCTTAATTTTCACTGGCATTTAAGTGTTAAACAAGACAGGAACTACCGTGTACATATTGTGTTCCTCTTCCCCTAACATATCATGCACAATTCCCCTACTCCTCCAAAACTATTGTCTTTTTCTTTTTCTACCTAATCAAAAGTTTGCTTTTCTTAAGGTTTCTACAGAAATCCTACTTTCCCTTTCTAAACTTTATCCTTTTAGCATTTAAGCTTATACCATGCAGTATTGATGTTATCTCAGAGGTCTCTTGTTTCATGTACTTGCTTTTTTTTTCCTGGTGGTTAGTAAGCTTCTTGATTGAAGTTATCATTTTGTTACATGTTTCATATCCTCAATCTCTATTTCCTATTATATACTAAAAAATATAGATAAATCTTAATAAATACTTGCCTTCTCAACTGTTAAATATAGATTTATTAATTCTTATTTGAATGGAGACCAGTAAACGTCATTGTCTAGTAATTGAGAAGTTTTCATATTTTTTTTAATGGTGCTGATTTAATTTTTTTAATTGCATTGTAATTAGGATGGCCATGTTGAAGTAGCTAGGTTACTTCTTGACAGTGGTGCCCAAGTGAACATGCCTGCTGATTCATTTGAGTCACCATTGACTTTGGCTGCATGTGGTGGGCATGTGGAACTTGCAGCTTTACTTATTGAAAGAGGAGCTAGCCTGGAGGAGGTCAATGATGAAGGTTATACACCATTGATGGAAGCAGCTCGTGAAGGACATGAAGAAATGGTGGCATTACTTCTAGGCCAAGGTAACCATACTGATCAAGACACTAACACACAAATGTGTAATATGTAAGATTATAGTTCTATAAGATTGAATTTCAATATTTCATCTTTCTAGGAGATTTGTAATGAGATGTTGTCACAAAAACTAATGATAAAGTGTTTGCTTTGAAAATGGCTCCCATACTGTGCTAAACAACATCAAAGTAGACTTCTTTAATATAGAGCTTTCAGAACCATCACGTACTGTGTGAATAAAAACAGAGAGAACTGGGGTTGGGTTAGGCTTGTAGGTTGTATGGGGTATATATGAGATTCAACATTTCTCAAGCTAGTATATTAAGACAATTCTCTTGGGGCAGAATACCGGGATAAATATTTGATATATCTGTTTTTCATGAAACAGTGTGGGAAATTCTGCCATAAGGACTAACTTGATAAGAATGCACATTTAGGGGCCAGCCCCATGGCCGAGTGGTTAAGTTCACACACTGCACTTTGGTGGCTCAGGGTTTCACTGTTTCGGATTCTGGGAGTGGACATGACACCACTCATCAGGCCATGCTGAGGCAGCGTCCCACATGCCACAACTAGAAGGACCCACACCTTAAAAAAAAAAAAATGCAACTATGTACTGGGAGGATTTGGGGAGAAAAAGCAGGAAAAAAAAAGATTGGCAGCAGTTGTTAGCTCAGGTGCCAATCTTAAAAAAAAAAAATGCACATTTAAGAAGCTGTCAGGGAGCTCAGTATACAGTGGAGTTCTCTTTTGGGAAAAGTGAAACAGCTACTTTACTGTATTAAGATACCTTAAGTTTAGAAGTAATCTCCCATCTCTATCCATATTTGTAGCCTATTTTTCTCTCTCTTTTAGGGTAAACGTTTTGTTTAGACAAATTTAAGAGGAATGGCACATTTTAAAAAAATTTGTTTATTGAGAGAGAATATTGACTGAATTTTAAAAGCACTGGTTTTGGAGCAGATTTCTTAGGTTTGAATCACAGCTCCATTGCTTGCCAATTTTGTAACTTTAGGCACGTTTGTAACCCTCTGTGCCTAAATTTTGCCATCTGTAGAGTTGTGAGAGTTGCTATGTGTGTTTAAAGCTTTTGGGACCCTGTTTGTCACATAGTGCCTGTTAAGTGTTAGGTATGGTGATGGTGGTAGTAGTGATGATGATAATGTTGTGACCTTGGGCAAGTTGGTTAATCTCAATTTCCTTAGCTGTAAAGTGGAGCTAATAACAACATGTAAAATGCTGTCAATATTGCCTGGCAAATGGTAGTAGTGTATTAAATGTTAGCTATTATTATCATCATTATCAACGTCTTTATCATCCTTATTTTTGAATCTTTATAATGAGGGAATATAGTTTATTTTTCTAAGTCCTTTATCACCTGACTTGTACCATCTGGCTGAATAAATCTTACTCCAGCTGTGTACATCAAATATGGACTGATGGATGTGGTTTTGATAGTTTTCTTTATTTTTAAGTGCCTAACAGGGTAAGGGAGAGGCACTTTATTATTTAATAAATAATCTAAGCATTCATTTTTTAAGTATAGTTTATTAGGAAACAATTGTATTTTGCTTATCTCTGGAATAAGTTAATGACTTTCTTTAAATAATTAGAATCTTTATTTTAGGAGCAAATATCAATGCACAGACAGAAGAAACTCAAGAAACTGCCTTGACTCTGGCTTGCTGTGGAGGCTTTCTGGAAGTGGCAGACTTTCTGATTAAGGCGGGAGCTGATATAGAACTAGGGTGTTCTACCCCTTTAATGGAAGCTGCTCAAGAGGGTCATTTGGAGTTAGTTAAATACTTATTAGCTGCAGGTAGGCATTTTTGCATTTGGGAGAAGATTTTGACATGATTTTTTTAAGTAAAAATGCTGATAATGCAAATAATCTTTTTCTGATATGATACACTGAATTTGTGTTAAAAAATGTGGTAAACTTTCATGTCTATTCTGAATAATTTACCTTATTGCTGTTTGAAGTATCAGCAGCTTTAATTTCAAGCGGTAATCTATTTCTAATTTTTTTTTTCTCTTTTCCTTTTAAAGATGCTGACAATATTCCCTATTTCTAGAAATGGATAAGGCTATTTTGTCTAATTTGAGGAAATATGGCTTATCTAGAAGAAATTTCTATGTCCATCATTTATGTCTTATGATTCTTTTATTAAGTCTGTATGTTGTTTAACACTACTACAGGAGCTAATGTTCATGCAACAACAGCAACAGGGGATACAGCACTAACATATGCCTGTGAAAACGGTCATACTGATGTAGCAGATGTCTTACTTCAGGCAGGAGCAGATCTGGTAAGCTGTATCACTTTTTAAATCCTAATATTTAAAACTAAGACAAGAAATTATTTTAAAATTCTATGGATATTGTAGACAAAGGATATTTCTTCTAATTTTATGTTGACCTTTTTGCCATTCTTTATCTCATTTAGTCACATTTTTTTTCCTACATTGTTTGGTGTCCATATTATTTTCTTTGTTAGCAGAACTGTCCAGTCTAGTAGCCCTTGTCCCCCACAAAAGATGGAAAACTTTGTATTAGATATATTAGTACAAATTAATTTTCTCTTAGGTACTTACCTATTTTTGGAAGCTTTTCTGATATTGTACAAAAAGTCAAACATAGCTTAGAGGCTTTTCACTGTAGCTTAGGAAATAAATTGTGCCTACATTGTTTAGAGCACTATTAAATAATAAAGGAGTTGAAAAAGGTAGGTATTTAATACATAATATTTCCCTTTAAATAACTTTTAGTATTTGAAGGATGAAATAGTGAGGTCATTATAAGGTAGATTATAAAGAGATGTCATAGGGAAAGTACAGAAAATAAAGAAGCTCGAAAGAGGTGAAGACGTCATGTAAGATGTTATATTTTAGACTGGGTAAGGTTTAGGAAGGTAGCTATGGCAATGCCGTGACAAAGAGGTATTCCAGTGGGAAGAAATAGTATGAGTACAGCCTGAGACACAGGGAAGCATAAAAGCAAGTGTATATGGGGAAAATAGTCTTCCAGTTTAGCCTGTGAGGGAGTAGAGGTGAGACGTGAAAAGGTAGGTTTTAGTTAAAATGTAAGTACCTATATGTTCATGGAACTGAGATCAATAAGCAAATGTATTTTCCTGTAGAATTTCATAGTTTATGACAGAAGTTCACATGCAGGCAGAAACAGGCACCTCTATTCATTAGTTTTGTAAACTTGATAGTTATTTAACTTCTCTTTTCTCATTTATGAAAGGAGAGGATTGAATTAGATTACTATTGTGGTCTCTTTCAGCTCTGATTTGTTGGTATAACTCTTGAAGCGCTTTTTACACACATTATATTCTAGTTAGTTTTGTGCGTATTTTTTCCTAATTAGATTTTGAGCTTGAAGCTTAGGAACTGTACTTCCACTGTTGACCACAGTGGCTTTGAAACATACAGCAATGTAATCTTGCTTAGTTAATTGCAATTAGAACAACCTAGTGTATAGCTTAAGAGAAAAATCAAAAGTTATTCATCAGATGTGAATGTTAAACAGTATATATAATGCTTTATAAAAGGTATTTTTTCTCAAACCTTTATATTCTAAGATCTGAAAATTTCCCCAATAGTGTTCTCAATTACCCAGCAATCACAAGAATGCAGTAGATTCTCCATCATTTTGAGATCCAGAAATCTCTAGTAATATCTTATAACTGATGGTTTTAGCGATATTTAAATTATCACTAGACCTTGTTGTTTTTATGTAAGGTAAAATAGAGATGATGGGAAGTCTATAAGGCGAGGGAGTGATGTACTTAAAGAAATTCATACAGGTAGGATGCAAACTTACGAAAGGAACATCACTTGGAGTAGATAAGGATAATACTAATAATGTTGATTATTTAGAGAGGGCTGTGCTAGAGTGCCATTCACTGTCTCAAGTTCCACAATCCTTTGTGTAGAGAGAGAAGGAAAAATTACACAGATGGATTCAGTTCTTAAATTATTTCAGTAGAACATGTTTCTAATTTGAGATTTTTTTTAATTTAAAAATATATTTCTTAATTTATTTCAAAGCATGATATTTAATATACTTAGATTCATAAATTAGTCCAATTCTTTTCCTTTTTGATTTTTATGGCAAAAATAATTGTTCACTAGCAGTTAAATATCAATTAAGTCTGTGTTTTTTAAACAGGAGCATGAATCTGAAGGTGGAAGAACTCCTTTAATGAAAGCTGCAAGAGCTGGTCATGTTTGTACAGTTCAGTTCTTAATTAGTAAAGGTAGGTTTGTGTAAAGCAGTAGTTTTCCCCCAAAAGTGTGTATCCTCTGCCCTTGGATATTTAGAGATTGAGGAGTAAAGTACAATTTTTGGATATCATGTGGTAGGGTGATTCTACTGAGATTTTGTGAGTGGGTAGTTGATAAACATCCTATAAAGAAGAAATTCTCTATGAAAAACTTTCAGGGGTTTAAATAACTTAAAGTCTGTTCTGTTCATGTAATAATATATCTTGAAACTAGGATTTTTATGAAGTCGATGCCACTGAGTAACTAGAGGACAAGTCACTTTTCTACTTTATATTTCCTGGGGCCCAAATTTCCTTCTTTGTAAAATATAGAGAGGGGGGTCATAAATATAGCACAAAAAATGTTCAAAATTGAAATGTGACAAATATGCCAAAATACATGAAGGATTTTCATTCATGGTCAGTAATTCTACTTTGAATACCAAAAACCTTAATGACAAAAGTATGTTATTACTTTAAATTATTCTTTTGAATTATTTCTTAAGTGTCTACTATGTAAGTTCAAGTTGAAACAGTTTTTCATGCAGATTTCATCATCTTAAGTATAGGAGATTGAAGATTTTACTTTTGATTCAACATTGATAAAAGAAAGACTATATAGGCCATAAACAATTAAAAAGGCAATGTATGCCATTTCTCTCCTACCAGAAATACTAAAGATCTCTTGTTTGTAATTTTGTAGGTAAAGAAAATAAATCAGAAATAGCTTAGTGGTCAAATTATTTTAAGCAATTTGAATACATGCTTAACTTGTGACGTATGTTTATACTATAGTGTTCTCAAGAATGGGATTATTTGCATAATCACTATCCTCTCTCTTCTATGGTTAATTTTAATGAATCTGATTCCACTTTCTTCCTGCTATTTTTTTTTAATTTCCCACATTGTCTAGCACAATGCTCTAAATCAGGGATGAATTCATATTGAGGGGGAAATATACCTGTTTTCAGTTTCAAATATTTTCCAATGAAAAAAGATAGCACCATTACTTTCTATTCCTTGTTAATTCTCTACATATTTACCCCGTAGAGGGCAGCGTGGTTTATTTTTTGTTTTAGTTTTTAGTCGTCTTTTCTACTGAAGAACTTAAAATATAGATAAAATTTCATATTCTGCTTTTTTGAAGCAGTGATTACATTAGGAGTAAGATATACTTTTATCCTTTTCTTTTAATGATACCTACTGAAATATTTATGAACAAAATTATATCATGTTTGTCTAGGATTTGCTTTAGAATAATTCAAGATGGGAGGAGAAAACTGATGTGGGTATATGTAAAATGAGATTGACCATGTGTTTATAATCGTTGAAACTGGGTAATGTGTATTGGGGGGGAGGTTCATTATACTGTTTTTCTACTCTTTATGATTTTGAAGTTTACTGTAATTTAAGAAATGACAATCTCTTAACATGATTTTCCATGCCTTGTCTGTTTTAGGAGCAAATGTGAATAGAACCACAGCTAATAATGATCATACTGTACTGTCCCTGGCTTGTGCAGGGGGTCATCTGGCAGTGGTGGAACTACTCCTGGCTCATGGGGCAGATCCTACTCATCGTTTAAAAGTATGTGACTCAAATGTTTCAGATAGCATTGTGAATTAATTCTTCATTCTTTGACATTACAAAATATCATCTACAAAAGTTCTATTTATAGATGGCATTCTAAGGGTATTCATTTTCGTCTCTCTTATTAGAGTAAACTTAAGATTTTAATGTGTCTGGGGCCTATGGCTTTATCTTCCTTAATGGTTCTGTTAATTAACTTATTTAAAATTTTTTCCCATTCCACATCCTCTCTTTTAGGATGGCTCGACTATGTTGATAGAAGCAGCAAAAGGTGGCCATACAAGTGTTGTTTGCTATCTTTTGGACTATCCGAATAACTTGCTTTCAGCCCCTCCACCAGATGTCACTCAGTTAACCCCCCCATCCCATGATTTAAATAGGGTAAGATTCAAAACTAAAAGCATTTTATATCATATCTTCTTTATCCCCTTTTTGCTCATGGTGTCAGTTTAAACTAGATTGGTGATTTTTTGTTATAACACGTTGTTCTTTTTAAAGATATGTACTTGATATGGTTAATGAACATCTGGTTTAATATTCAATTCTAGATTGATATTATTTTGCTTTGCTTTCTTATGGTCAGAATAACAATTTGAATTCAAAGTCCATTAAAAAAGTGTCATGAAAAATAATTGGGTACCAACGTATTTTAAGTAAATATATCATTGTCTGAGATTCATGCCGTATTAAAAATATTTTGAGTTAGTCTCTGTAATTTGTTCTTCATTTAAAGCATATTATTTAATGTAGTGTGTAGGGAAAGCAGAAATATAATGTTTCTTTTGTCTTAGGCTCCTCGTGTACCAGTTCAAGCACTGCCCATGGTTGTTCCACCACAGGAGCCTGACAAACCACCTGCCAATGTTGCCACTACTCTTCCCATCAGGAATAAAGGTCAGTTAAACTTCTAAAGACTGTTTCTTACATCTTCTCCAGTAAAAATGATAAGATTACAGAAAAACTAGCCATTTAAAGTTATTTTTTTACAAGAAATGAATTTTACTAAGTTGGCATAATTAAAGATTTTTTTACAAATGAAAATAGCATGTTATTGGGAAAGAAGTAGTTAACAGCACTAATTTGTGCTAGAATTAGAAGTATTAGCAGAGAAATTCAGATGCTCATCTTTGATGCAATTCTGATTATTCATGATTTCCTCTAATAACTAGTCATTCATGTTTATGTTAAAATGTTAGGCTGGGTATAGTTGGCTGACATTTTTGTAAATTAATTAAAAGTTAAAATTTATTTCAGAATAACGGGTTTAATATAGATTTTATATCTGGATTACCTTTTCTCCCCCAGTAGTTCAAAGTTACTTCAGATCTGCTTGTTTGTTTCTCTAGAATTCTGAGGTCCATAATTGACTTGTGGATGTTACACCATGTATGTTCATAAGTTATATCCCAAAATATTATAGCTACCAGTTTGAATCAGTTTTTGTTTTTAAAAAGTTTGCCTGAAGAACCAATGCAGTTTTAATTTTTTGGTTTTCGGCTACCTGTATTATTTTACCACCAAGAATACTAAGTATTTCTACCAGCTCTTTTCAATCACTACTACCAATATAGAGCCTTGGCACCATTTTCAATTGATATAGCAAACAACTGATTGCTATACCTGTAGCCAGAACTGTTTATTCACCTGGCTGTCAGAAGATACAGTGGATGGCGTAGTCCAGCATCTTTTCTTCCAGGGAAACTGAATCTCAGTTCTCTACTGGCCAGGTAGCTGTGTGAATATGTGAATTTATATCATGTCTTTATCAGTCTTGAAGATGCTAGGCCCCAACAAAGACATATATTTTAGTTGGATTTTAATTGCCTGGTATTTCTCAGTGGTTTGGGCACTCTTTGTGTGTATGTGTGTATGTTTAAAGGGCACAGACTATTAAATGTGGAAAAACCTTGACTTAGAGGTCTGAGTTTTCCCTACATCTTAATAATTTAGCATTATTTTTCTGTTCTTATAAGTTTTTACATCTTTTTGACCAGATGGAGTATCCACACAGTCTTAGATTTTACTTAAATTGCACCACATAGATATCACAAACCTTCATCCATCTATTGCCTAATTTTAGCCGTGTGATATTTAAAACGTTCTGAAATTAATTTCCCAAAGATTACTCTATGCACATAAAATACATACATTTTATATTTATGTTGACGAAGGTGGATTTGTTTTTAACTGCTTAACAGTGCATTTTCACCTTCTGTGGATATGATAACTTGGTGCATAACTGTTGGCACTAAACCTCCCAACAGTAACTCTGTAATGAGGATGCCATTCATGTGCACTTCTGAGGGGGTTTCTTTTTCACACAGCTGCTTCTAAACAAAAGTCCAGCAGCCATTTGCCAGCAAACAGCCAGGATGTACAGGGTTACATCACCAATCAGTCTCCAGAGAGCATTGTAGAAGAGGCTCAGGGAAAGTTAACAGAACTGGAACAGAGGATAAAAGAAGCCATAGAAAAGAATGCACAGCTGCAGTCCTTGGAACTGGCTCATGCTGACCAACTTACCAAGGAGAAGATCGAGGAGCTGAACAAAACAAGGGAGGAACAAATTCAGAAGAAACAAAAGATTTTGGAGGAACTACAGAAAGTAGAACGAGAACTACAACTGAAAACTCAGCAGCAGCTAAAAAAGCAGTATCTAGAGGTTAAAGCTCAAAGAATTCAACTTCAGCAGCAGCAGCAACAGTCTTGCCAACATCTGGGACTACTAACTCCTGTTGGGGTTGGAGAACAGCTTTCCGAGGGAGACTATGCACGGTTACAGCAAGTGGATCCTGTTTTGCTTAAAGATGAACCCCAGCAGACTGCTGCTCAGATGGGTTTTGCACCAATCCAGCCTCTGGCCATGCCTCAAGCTTTGCCTCTGGCGGCAGGTCCCTTGCCTCCAGGGTCCATCGCAAATCTTACAGAACTGCAAGGAGTGATAGTTGGACAGCCAGTACTGGGCCAAGCACAGTTGGCAGGGCTGGGGCAAGGAATTCTGACAGAAACACAACAAGGGTTAATGGTAGCCAGCCCTGCTCAGACCCTCAATGACACGCTGGATGACATCATGGCAGGTGGGTTTATATTGTTATGAGCAGGTATCAAATATGATTTGCTTAAGGAGAGTAAGAGTGTGCCAGAATTTTTTGCCGTTACCCAACTTGAGAACTATTTTTGGACTCTTGACCCATGTATATCTTTAGAAATATTAGTTCAGTCTCAGAAGTTCTCAGATGGATACAGGTCAAATTAAAGATTAGCTCGTTCAATACAAGTGACTGAAACTTTCTAGCTTAGCTGGGTAGGCTGGGAATCTAGGTTTTTCAGTAATGGGGTTGATGTTTGATTTTTTTGTTTTTGTTTTTGTTTTTTCTCTTTAAGTTCAGAATGTTAAGATTGAATTTTGGCTTTTTTGCTTCTGTGTTCACACTAATAAACTGGGAAATTGATAGAAGTTGAAGTGCAAAACTATTAGGACACTTCAGGAAGCTTATTTGTGAACAGAAATACTTTATATCCTAATGGATCAGACTTCAAACCTGATGGATATTTAAAAAAAAAACAGCAAAAAACATAAACACTTTTAGAACAATAATAAAGTACCAAATCAAATAGGGTTTGATTATACTGTATGTCAGTATTTTTATCCCCTGTGAATGTTATTATGTAGTCTCTTTCTAATTGTATTATGGGAAGGTGTGGTCCCCTGATAGTATCGTAAATGATATATCTTTCAATGTGTAGCCAGAGAAATTTTATTCCATTATAATTAGTTTCATTGGCAAGAAGAAATACTTTGGAAGGTTATTTTTTATTGGTTCTAGTTTGGGGTACTTATTTTTTGTGAGTTCTGTAACAAAGTAATAGAATGAGATTTTACAGGATCATAAACCATAGAATGTTATACTGAGAAGGATCATTTTCTTCATATAAAAAAAGAAAAAAAATTTGAAAAGGAAGGAAAAAGGAAAGACAATGGAAATAAATAGTTGAATTTTGATAATTTTCATCTACTCTCTTCTTCCCCTTGTTTAATTCTTTGGTCTGTGCTTAAAAGATGATTAAATTTCTCTCATTTTGAAACTATGTTTTAGTAGCATTACATATTATGATGAGATTATACCAAATTTAACTTTCACCTTTTAAAGGAATAAAAGAAAACTAAATTTTGTACTGTTGAAATATTAGGCTAACATTCAGAAACTAAGAAACCAGCTAAGGAGACAGATTTTATACTTACAAATTGCTCTGAAGTTTCCCAGTCCTCTTTTGGTATCACCTCAACAGTCATATGTGGAATGAAGTCTCTGCTGATCCTAGAGGGTACAGTAACTACCTTGGAAAAAATACTATTAATCATTCGTAAGAACTGTAAACATTCTTATATTGATAAGTATAAAATTTTTCTATACATTTGGCAATTACTGCTAATCACCATTAGCTGGTTATTATAATTTGCAATATAATTTTTAAGATATTAGATATCTTATAAAAATTGCAGCACAGTAGCCAAAAGTTCCAAATTTTGTATTACTTCCATGACCAATAATCTGGATCATAATGGTGTTCTTTCTGTGTCAATTGAACTACCAAAGAATGGTATAGAGTTAAGTGGTTTTTTTATCCAGTTAAATGGAGAATGGACATTCCATACCAATGAATATTTACAAATTTTTTGACATGCTGTGAGAGTTTACCTGAAGTTCTTGGGCATAGTTATCAACAATTTGCCAATTGTACAATTTTTATGCTTACCAGAATTATCAGAGGTTTGTAAAGTAGTTTTTCTGTTGATTTGTTTACCAAACAAAAACGATTAAATTCTGCCTATGTTTTCCAGGTGTATTCACATAAAAATTTTTAAAAAGCACATAACTTTTCAGGAAGTATGACAAATACTTGTCATTATAAAATACGTTGCCTCTTTATTATGCTCATTTATGTGGGGAGAGGAGAGATGACCAAAAGGAAACTGAATTAAAAACATCCAGCTACCTACTGCAGTTCGTCCCTGTCACCGTGCAGAAACAGAGAGAGATTCATGCACTCGCTTCCATAACCTTTCTTTAAACTTCTTCTATGGTGGTACTGTTCTTTCAGTTGACCGATGACCATTTCCATGTCTTTCTTAGGGTTGTTTAATATCTTACAACCTCATTAGGCTCGGTCTTCCTTCCTTCACTGTAACCTCTACTCTTTAATTCTTAGTCCCCATTTATTAGACTGCTCTTAGAAGGTTCCGTCTCTTTTTCTCTGATACTTGCTGGCCAGTCTTCTGTATTCCCTGTTCTCCATACTTAGCAAAGTAAAATCAGTTCCCTCATTAACCACTCTTACCACCTTGCCTTTGCTGTGTTTTCAAGTTCCCTCTTTCCTTGCCTGATGTTAAAACTTTTCTGAGCATATGGTTCTCCTCTCTAAAATCTAACCCTAAAATGAAGTCCCACATATAAAGATCTGTACCAGAGTTCCTTCAGGTACCTACATATTTACAATTGTTACTTTTAACGGTAGAGAATGACTGAGTGACAGGCAGTTACTTAGTTTTAGTAAACCAATTTCACAGTTACCCCAATGGAAATGAAATGAGGGAATTGATTTTTCCTATCTCCTTTTAAATGAGGTGATAAGAAGAACCAATTTGACCAAAAGTAAGAGAATTAATTTTAGTATGTTCTTGAAAAGAACTTATTCCAGTTGAAATGTAAGTTATAATTTAGTCATTTAACAATAAAACTTAGATTTTTTTGTTTAGTATATCATGAAATAAAAATCAGTACTTTGGACAGATTGATGTTCATTCTGTTTAAGCTAATTTTTATACTTAGCGTTTTCATTTGTGAAAATCAGTCCAATCAAAGGAGAATCTATCTTAAGAGCCATAGATTTTATCTGGTTTTGAAATTTATACTTAAAATATGTACATTTAAATTATCTTGATTTTTTTTTTTTCCTTAAGCTATAAAACTATCAATATGGAGTAACAGTATCAAGGTGATTTAGATGATCAGTTTAATACGTTAGTACATACCTTTTTCTATCAGTCTGGATCCATAAGGATTCAAACAGTGTTTTGTTTTTTGTTTTGTTTTGTTTCCTCCTTTGTTTTTCCTTTGGCTTTTAAGTGGACTTAAAAATGTATAATTATAGAATGTGTGTTGCTATAATGTATAGTGTATGTTTGTGCCTGAACTAAGGATTTTATGTAAAATAGATTTCTTAATTGACAACCATATTTATAATTGTTAAATAAGGTCGATTTCAGTTTTGTTCTTGGCAGGATGGTAATCTCTTTTGCCTGGTTTCAGATGCAGTTGTGAATCATGATTGTTTTCTGTGTGATGTAGTTGATAACTACGTTGGTAACACATATCCACACTACTGTTGAACAAAGATTAATGCCCAGATTAGTACTATAGCATTTTTAATAGGGGGGAAAAAGGATTGATGTTCACATATCAACTCCAGAAGTGAGTTGGTGAGGGAATTTATAAAGTACCCTCAACTGCCACCGCCTTTGGAGTTCCTCCACCTCGTACTGACCTAGTTATAGCCCCTTCTTAGATTTGCAGATTTTGGTGAAAATAATATCATGGCAAAATTATACTTAGAAGAACTAACAATAATCTATGTTTGAAGGATGATTGTGTGCATACATTTATTTCTACTCTAATCTTTTAATTTTGTCCTTACAAGTCAGTGTGATTGCTGGATTGATTGGTGGGCATTTTACCCCCCTCAGAATAATTCTGCATGTGAGAAATTATATTTCTGTGTGAGGATCAGGTTTTTATATTTGACTATGCTGTTGTACTGAGGACTACAATTCAGAATATTATTATCCCCCTGTCTGTAGTTAGTGAAACAGTAGGAGGTGTTTTAAGTGATTGGATAGAGACGTCTCCCCAAACAGTGATGTTATTTTTATTAGTTCTAGACTGTGAAGTTTGAAATCGGCAGGTAAAAATCACGTTTTCCTCCTTCTGAACTTGACTATTTTGCCTTTTGTTCCTTTTCTGATTAAGAAGATATAATGGACAAGTCTCCATTTATATTTAATTTTAATTTGTAAAAAATATTTTTCTTTCAAGGTTATTTTTTAAATTAAGCTTTTATGATTACATGCCGTAAGAGGGGAATTTGTTTTTCAGATGGATTATTATTTAGAAAATCGGTTACTCTCAATAAACATTATAATTTTGGACTGTTGTCCAAAGTCAGAAATAACCAGGAAAATGGGTCTACCTGTGTACATTTTGCTTTAAAAATTCTTTATTTTTTAATAATTATTTCTTACTGTTACCTAACAACGTTTCATCCATATTAAGTGCAGTTATTTTGTTCAACAGCAGTCAGTGGAAGAGCATCTGCAATGTCAAACACTCCTACCCACAGTATCGCTGCTTCCATTTCCCAACCTCAGACTCCAACTCCAAGTCCTATCATCTCTCCTTCAGCCATGCTTCCTATCTACCCTGCCATTGATATTGATGCACAGGTAAGCTCCAAGTTCAGGAGTGATGGTTTTTAACTGGAATTATATCATCATTAAAAACATTAATCAGTGATTTAAATCATCTCAGACTGCTTTGTCTCCAGGCAAAGAGCTGAGCAGCAGTTATAAATAAATTAGAATCCACCTTTTTGCCTTTCCTTACCTGCTGCTGGAGGAGAGCCTTGCAACAGAATCCACATTTTAAAAAATAAAGTACCAAATACAGATTATTATGGATAATTATTTGATGGTCTGGTTTCCAAGGTCATCAGATAATCTTTTTAAAAACTTTAGTTTGAAAGAGAATATAGAAAGAATTAACTTATTTAAGATGAGTGTGTATTTTCTTCTAATCTTACATTAGAAGATATGCTTTAAAAATCATAATAGATTACATGTAAAAGAAAAGATTCTTCCATTTATATATCATATATACTCAATTGCATTTATAGCAAAAATTCTAATCTTGCTGACTGAAAGATGTAGTGTCTGTAACACTGTTAAGTAAAAAAAACCAAAAACAATAAAACATAACAATTTAAAAAAAAAATTAGTTTACCATGAAATCTCAGGGCCAAGTGAGGTTGGAGAGAAAAGGATAGTTTGTGTTTTGCCCTGAAGAAACACCAAGAATCCTAGCTTAGAAGACTGCTGAATGAGGTTAGGGGTATATGGCCTTCTTCAGGACTGAGAAATGTTTGTAGTTTATTTAGTTTTGTATTTTGATTAATACTGGAGAATCATGGGGACAAGGGTGAGGGTGGTGGTGTACATTATATAACTTGTAGTTTTGCAAATGATCAGTTCTTTATAAACCTGAATTTCAGGAGGTGTGTGAGTGTGTGTATGTTGGACTATTAAGGGCGTGTACTCTTAACCTATTGGAAAGTAAAGCCTCCTTTTCATTAAAATGTTTCTTGGTAATACTGTGAAAAAGAAATTTCATTTCTCTTCTTACTTTCTTCCCAAATGTTTATCGATTTATATGTGCTTTTTTTTTGAGGACTAAAAATTGTCAGGGACTATTTTAAAGGAATTATCTAATCTACAGACCACATATAAAGTAGCTACTCTTAAATATCCATTTCTCTGATGAATAAATTGAGGCTAAGACAGAGATTAAGCATTTTCCTTATAATCGTTTCAGTAAACTAAGAAGTGGTGTGGCTGGGAGTCAAAGCTTAAGTTGGTTTGACTTCAAAGGCACTCTTCTTAACTATCATACTGTATAGCCTTTTTATGAGGGATTCATTTGATGAATTGCAATGGTTTACATTTAATATTGATAGCATTGTAAAATTGGATTGAACTTGGTATTGAATTTGCATTGTTTCCTCCAATCTTTTTTGCTCTAAGGCTGTTATGTTTTAACCAAAAGCATATTTTCTAGTTTTTATGGGATCAAGAATTGATCCATGAGCAAAGTAAAAACTTCACCAAAATATCAAAGGGTTTCTTTTTAAAAATGCTTTTTAATAAAACAGCCACAGAAAAAGTTTCTCCAAGTGTGGTCATGATTTTATTGAATTTGAAATTATTATGGTGATGGTGAAATCTTACCTGACTATACCTAACTCAATCAATCAACCATCACTCTATTATAAATTAACTTCTGAGAATTTATATGGAAATATTTACAAAAAATTTTTTTAATTAAAGAAGAAACTTACATTTTAAATGTAGTAGACATGCTTCTGTAGAAAGATTGACTGTCACTCTAAAAATCTCCTTCTTTTCCTGGTCTCTACATTAAGGTTTTTCAGTTGGGTTAGCCTAACCTGGGTTACATTACTTTTCATGGAGTTTACTGTAATTGCTTAGTTAGACATTAGAAAGTTTCTGCTTTGGGAAGCATAATACAAAATAAATATTTGGAAATAATCGTTTACCATTTTTTTCATTAATTTTTGATGTTTTAAAAAATTTACTAGTTTTTATGAAACCAAGCAGGTACTTTAAAAAGTAAAAATAAATATTCTTTTGTACTCAATCCATCTGAAGTTTTTTCTAGATTCTAAAATAAAAATTCCATGTGATTTTACATAGTGGATATCTTGGTTTAGGTGTGACAGTACTGTGCCATAACAGATAAGTGATAGGATGAAAAAATTAATACCAGGTTTCTTCCTGTTTTGAAATATCAAGCATTCTCTAATAATTGGATCTTTCATTTGTTTATTTAACAAATTTTGGCATGTACATTCTTAACACTTTATAGGTACTAAGTTTTTTAACTTAATCTTTATGAGAACCCCATCAAGTAGGTACTGTTGTTATTCCCATTTTACAGGTGAGAAAAGTGGAACTTTTTAGTTAGAGATACTAACTACCTTGCCCAACTGCTAATTTATGATGGAGCCAGCTTTCAAACAACTCTGGCACTCTGCCTCTAGAACCTGTGCTCTTAACCACTGCACTATGCTGCCTCTTTTTCAAATTTTTGAACATTTGAATTACAGTCATGTGCCGCATTATGTTTCGGTCAGTGATGGACTATATATATGATGGTAGTCCCATAAGATTAGTACCATATAGCCTAGTGTTTGTAGTATGTTATACCACATAGGTTTGTATAAGTACACTCTATGCTGTTCACACAATAAAGAAATTGACTAACGATGTCTTTTTCAGAACGTATCCCCTTTGTTAAGCGACACATGACTGTATATTAACCTGGTAAATTAGATTATAGAAAATGGGCCCGCCACATAGATGGTAAAGGATCCACATGTTTCTCATCTTTGCATCTTTTCAGCTTGTCTCCTTGGCCACACCTCATGTTTACATCAAATCTTAATTTAAGGAAGAACAAAAGAAACGTTAATTTTTTTAAAGCTTCTATGTATGTCTCCTTTTTAAAATGCTAATGGTTCTTAAAATGGTCCTACTTTAAACTCCTTTAATTGATCATTATAGTTAGGAACTAATAGTTTTAACAAGGAGTAGCAAAAATCATGTTTAATTTCTGGACCCTAAAGAATGCTGAAGATAAAAGTTTGTGTTCTTTGTAAGGTTCCTCAAATCTAATGTTATATAACTAGAAATCATCTTTGGTTTGCAAGTGTGTGCCACAGACTGTCCATCTCTCATTTGGCAATTTTAGTGAATCAAGTTTGTCTGGATAATTTCAAAACTTTTAAGATTAATACCACATATTGTCCTGTTATCAAAATTTATTTTAAGAAACATCAGTATATGATCGTTTGAAGGAATTATTTGCGACTATTTTACCATGCTTTTTGATAGCATAATTCTAATCTTTATTTTTATTTTTCTCGAGTGGTATAACAAAACTTAGACCTGCATACTCTAGATATAGAAATTAGGAATCAGGTAGAGATTTTTAAGAACCACTGGATTTATATGAAACAGTAACTCGGTTGAATACTACTGAATTCATTAAATATTTTCTGTATTTTATTGTATGAAATTTTGATTAACTCTAATAGTCCCTAAAAGTGAGAAAGAACCAATTGTGTTCTGTTCATGAGTTGTAAAAACTTGTGTTCCAGCCTCCCTCCCTTTTTCTTATCTCTTGTTTTTTGTATATTTCTGAACTGCTTGTCATTTTTATTCTTAAACTTGGAATAACTTATTCAAGTACATCTTCAAAAATGAGAAAAATAAATACTTCCTTCTGCAGTTTTGCCTTTTTTCCAGTTTTTAGTAATTAACATATATCCACTATTATCTTTTAAGGGAGGGTAAACATTAAATTTAACTTATATATCAAGACTGAAACTGTAAAGTATGTAAAATTATGTTTTGCCTTTAATGGTATAAACATCATTTGGATATTTTTCTCTTTTCATGTTGGTTTTGCAATACAGAGAACAGTTTGGTCACAATGATTTAACAAGGGAAATTAAGGATACCAGGAAAAATGAGTTAATAGTGATATGTAATATGCTGCCATTAAAGCATTCTGCTTAAATTCGTGCATTCTACTTTATATGAACTGTTTTAAGCAGGTTATTTACTGTTTTACTGACTGTTCTTGTTTATTGAGTACCCCAAAGTGTTATCCTTTTTAATCTTATATATGACCCTTGACATGGTTAGAGAATGAGATGTTTGGGATTGTTGAAGGTTATGGAAGTTTTAAAAAGTTCAGCCCTTTAAGTCCTAGTGGTTTTCAAAGTAATTTAATAACTTTAGATGTAGTTAATAGATACACTTCCTTTTTTACAAACAGTTCAGGTATGTTTTTTACCCTCATTGCAGCTCATTAAAAGCTGCCTTTTCCTTTGATATTGCATCTATCTTATGATTCTTTCTTGTTTTTCACTCTTACATAATTGGATAGTCCTGTTGATAACTCAGAGAATATTTTTATATTTAAATATATTTTATCATTTCTTAATAAGGTAGAGTCATCATAACAACATCTATTGTAGTATGGAATTGTATATTTTATGGTATCTTGGGCTAAATGGATATTTTCTTTAGAATGTAAACCTGGATGAGCTTTTAACAAAGCTGGACATCTTTCTCCTTTTCAGGTTTCTCTTAGATATATGACAAAGAATGTGACTTGTTAACCAATAACATGATTTTAGTGGTACTTTGCCTTCCAGAAAGTCATCTTTATTATTATTATTTCCTTGATTAGCAATATTCAAAACACCTTATTTTTTTCTGTACCTTGTCAATCATTGTTAATTTTAACCCAAACTTCTACTTCAGTTAATTTGTGTTTTGATATATTGCAAACAAGGTTAATATTTCTTACCATCTGGAGATTGTGTAGATGAGTATTTGGGGCGGGGGGGGTAGAAGCCTCACTTCAGAATCTGTAAATTCTTTCATTACTGTCTTACAAAGATTGTCATAAAATATTGGTTGTTTTAGTTTCTCCTTAATCCAGAAATACAATGAAGTTACCCACTCTTAAGTTCCCCCAGGAATTTGGTCAGTCCTCCTTTCTCAGCTTTAAATATTTTTTTCTTCAACTCGCATAATACATTGTTAATATTTCTCTCATAGTTTGAACCTAAATTTGCCCTGAATAGTAAAAGTAAGCTCCTAGTGAGCAGGGACTGTATTTACTTATCTTTGTCAATCATAGAGTACCTAGCAGAGTACTTTGAATATAAAAGGTGCTTCATAATGTCAGTTGAACTGATGTTTTATAATGTTGAAAACCAGTATTTTACTGATCCACTAAAATTTTCCATGCTTCTCTTTTTCAAATTTTGTTTGCGTCTTCATTCTCTATTTGAGATTGGCACCACTTCCTAAATTACTCTTTAACCTCTGGAAGACTTAGAAACCGCACGAACTTCATCATAAAATTGACTCTTCATCATAAAGTTGACTCTTGTACTGATTGTCTATACACTAACATAGAGAGCACATAAGACACTTAACATGTTGCCCTCATTTGGCTGTGTCCTAGGGCCCCTCCGTGATGTAATGGGAAAAGCAGGATTTTATTATCCAAGATCCTCTTAGTTTTTGAGCCGGTCCTTACTGGTTATTAGCTTGTGTGACCACAGAGGGTTATTTCTCTGAGCCCTTGTCTCCTTTTCTCTGAAATCATATGTAAATCCTTCCCTATAAACCTGAAATGAAGATCAAATACTATAACACAGTCAGAGCTGTCACTCATTTAAGTATTCATGTCCTTCTCCATTGTTGTAGTTGGTGCATCTCTCCCTTGTGGCCATCCCTGATCTCTGCAGTCAGTAGCTCTGCTCTCTGCCAGCTTCTTTTTGCGGTCTCCCTCTTCATCACTGACTAGTAGGCTTTTTCTTATTTCTTGACTATCGATTTTGCCTTTTGTCTCTTGTTATTCATTTTTTTATAATGAAGTTTGGTTTTTAGAGTTATTGACCTTCTGGGAGAATATGTCTTTTTGTATTTATGATATAACTATAATAAGTATTATAAATATAAATAATATATGAATATTAAAACACAATAAACATTTCATATATATAGTCCTTTGTTTTGTTAGTAATAATCTTTGACTCTGTGACCCTTTACAGCTATTGTCATTCATTCAACTTAACTATCATTTATTATTTCCTAGGCAAAGCATCACTTAGAGGTGGAGAATGCAAACATGAATAAGACATGTTCACCTTCCAGAAATGTATGGTCCTCTGAGAGTGATAGACACATAACTAATATTAGCATAAGAAAGATTGATGATAAATGCTGTAATATAGATGCATGTGTAGAAATGAGGGAAGATGGCTTACAACAGCGCTGTTCAATAGAAAAATAATGCAAGACACATATGTAACGTTAAATTTTCTCTTACCACATTAAAAAAGACAAGTAGGTGCAATGAATTTTAAGAATATATTTTATTTAACAATGTATCCATATTATTGTTTAAACATGAAATTAAGGAAAAAATTACTGAGCTATTTTACATTTTTATTTCATACTAAAAGTATTCAAAATTTAGTGTGTATGTTACTTACAGCTTAGAGTGATCAAATCATCCTGGTTTTCCTGGGACTTTCTTGATTTTAACACTTAATTCCAGAAACCTCTCAGTCCTGAGCAAATCCGGATGGTTTGTCACCCTATTTAGAATATATCTCAACTTGAACTTCATTGAAAATACTTGATTTGCATTTAGATTTAACTATTGTACAGTTGAAAAAGTAGATTCCTTTTCTCAGGTTGCTCCAGACATACTAAAAAGTTTTCCAATAACAAAATTGAGTATTAATTTTTAAATATAAATGATTTAAAGTTAAAATGAAATTCAGTTCCTCAGTCACACTAGCCATATTTCAAATACTAGTGGCCACATGTTGCTTATATAATCTTTTTTGGACAGCACAAGTTTAGAGTACTAAAGTTATGAGGACTTAGTTCACTAAACAAGCTCTTAAACTGTGAGAGAGTATGACCACTGGTAAATCTAATATTGGTCACTATCATTAGAAGTCATAAGTAAATTGTATGTAAACCATGTCATGTCTCAATTATTATAGTCTTTGTCTTTCAAAGTATTCTATATTTTACTATGGTTTTTTTTTTGTTCCTTTAAGTATTTTGGGGCTTTGTTTCCGAATGCAGTTAAGTTACTTGGAAACAATTTTTTCATTTCAAGGCCTGCTTTTTAGCTTTGTTAGATTGGTCCGGAACAGCTAATTTGACCCCACTGTTAAGGATTTTACTTGTTATCCTGTGTGTTTTGAGATCTTTCTACTCTGGGTGGTGGGAACCAAACTAAACTATTCCTGCCCTGTGTAAGTTCTGGGTGTTGTTCAGCCTGATCCCTTCTGGGGGTATTTCCCTGGCCTCTGATAATTTTCCTCGTTCATATGTGCTGATCAGAACTCAGCTGAAGACTTGAGGAACGTTGGCAGATCTCTGGAGTACTCTCTGGAATACTCTCTCTCTGTAGCGCTTTCCTCTCCAGTAGTCTGCCCTTTGAATTCTAGCAACCTTGACCTCTCCAAATTCAGTCTTCTCGACTGAGGGAAACTGCCAGGCTGTTTGGGTACCCTCCTGGCACTGCAGCCTGGGAACTCCTGGCAATAAGTTGAGTTAATCATTTCTGTCCTCAGAGATCACTGTTGTGCACTGCCTGTCTAAATACCATCATTTCAAATAGTTTATCCCTTTTTTTTAGTTGTTTTGAGATAGGAAGATAAATCTTGTTTATGTTACTCCATTAATGGCTGGAAGCGAAAGTGGGTCCACAGTATTTCTTTTACTCATGTAGTTGAAAATAGCAGATGGTTGGAAATCATACTTTTTTCCTTCATGCTTCCTTTAAGAATTGCCCATAAAGTTCAAATATTATTTGTAGCCTTTAAAATCACAAGTTGGCCACTAATGTGGAAAAAAAACCTTATTATCCAAATGTTTGATACAGTAGAATGGTACATATGTATCTGTGTGTATTTGGTATATGTATATAGTGTAATTGATGTTAAAACTTTAGAATTATCTAATCTAATCAAAAAATTAATTTTTTACAGACTGAGAGTAATCATGACACAGCGCTAACACTTGCCTGTGCTGGTGGTCATGAGGAACTGGTACAAACACTGCTAGAGAGAGGAGCTAGTATTGAGCACCGAGACAAGAAAGGTGGGGCCTACTTTTGTTAATTTTTTTTTCCTGGAATATTTGTGTTCTATGAATAAATACTACTTCTAGCCCTATTTTGATGGTTAGACATAATGGAAAACAGTATTATTGTTCCTTTGCTTAGTGTGTAGTGAAAAGATCATTGTTTTTCTCCAGGTTTTACTCCACTCATCTTGGCTGCTACAGCTGGTCATGTTGGTGTTGTAGAAATATTGCTGGATAATGGTGCAGACATTGAAGCCCAGTCTGAAAGAACCAAGGACACACCTCTATCTTTGGCTTGTTCTGGGGGAAGACAGGAGGTAATTTTTCTCCTCCATCTATTTAGCAAATGTATACTTTTTAACTCACATGATTTTACGGGAATGGTGGATTAACATTTAGATTTCTCATAGTAACTGAAACTGTTACTTATTAGTAAAAGGACAAATATTAGTGTTAGCATAAGCTATCTTGCCAGAAAAATCATATGTTGTTTATTATTCTGCTCATCCAATAGTAATACCTGCTATAGGAATCCTTGTGTGTTGCATTCAGGCTAAGAGAATGATTATGACGTCCCAAATCAAATCAGTAAGCTTCTGATAAGCAGGGCCTAAATTCACTCAGCTTTTCCTGTCCTACTGTCCTAGAGTACCTAGCATGAAAGGTACTTAAAAGATTAGTAGAGAATTGCATATTCAATTTTTAGTTGTTCTGAGGACCTTTTCTAGTTTATCCCCATCCTTTCTCAACTCTGGAGGTAAGGTTCTCAGATAAGATTATATGACCTTTTAGTTTTTTAAGGAAGGTAGAACGGCTGTTGTGATCAGGTGTAGGCCCAAGAAATTATAATTCACACTGTCTCGTGTATCTTCTTCTGGCCTTTGGTAATCAACTGGATGACCTAATTTTTTAAATCCATTTTTTAAATCCAATGCTATGTACAAAGGATATAAGGCTTTTGATTAGCAAGTCATGCTGTCTCTATAGATTGACAGCTTCTCAATCAGGGAATTGTTGAATCTTAGATTTAGTAAGTACCCTAGGTCATCCATGTCAGTTTCCCGCTCAGCTTAAAAATTTTCTTTTTTTTCAACATCCTAATTATTATAAAATTTTCTGTCTCTACCAAGCTAAAGTATGCCTTCCCTATGTTTCCCTACTATTCCTAGTTCTGTTCTTTGAACTAATGGAAAGAGGTTTATACTCTCCTAAATCTCCAGATATTTGAGTCTTTATTTGCCAGTCACCTATTGTTTATGTGAAACATGTCCTGTTCTTTTGATTGTTAGCTTGGGAATACCTTTTCCAAACCCTTCACCTGGCTATTCCACCCATTGTGCTATATCCCTCCTGAAACATTGTATCTAAAAGTACTCTGACCACAAACTGGTGTTACTATTTGTGTATCTTAAACCCCCTCCTCTCCTTTTCCTGTCATAGCACCCCAGTTACATTGAACTCTAATAAGTTAAACCCAGTGGGATTTTTAATAAACTTGTAAATAAAAAATTTTGAGAGGTGGAATAATTCCTGCACAGAAAGACTGGGAAATCTAATAAAATGGTACATATATAGAAAGATAGGGCTTGGTGATCCTTTATCTTGTGAATTAAAAAGAATTGGAGCCTAATGAGCCTACAAGCATTTTTTTTCCCATACAATTTTTGCTTTGCTGTGTCAGTAATTTTTGCTCCTTTATATTTAAAGTAGATATTTTGTGTGTGGACAGTTAGATGCACTGCTATTAGAGATGTTCTGCTCAAGAGACAGCAAAGGACCTATTTCTACTGTGCTATTTCTTCTGGTCGAATGAATACATTTGTGTCATTTTTTTATTTTCCTGTATCCCCACATGGAGGTGATTGATATGTTAAAAGGATTTTACAACAAATAATATTAAGATAGTAAAAAATAAGCCAACTTAATCTCATAAGTTATTTCTACTACATCAGAAAAAATAGAGATCCCCATGAACGTCAAATTGAAATGTGATAGCAGAAATTTTTGCAATTAAATAACAACATTAATAGAAAAACTTGTATTGGTCAGAATGTAAATGCTTCTGTTTTGAAATATAATGAAAGTTAAACTTTGACTTAAGTAAAATTTTCACTAATTTTGTACCTTGAAATAATACTTGCTTCATAAGTAATAACAAATTTTTCAATTTTGAATCAAAAAGAAATCAGTTGATTTCCTTCCTTTCAAAGCAATATTAAAATCTATAGCATACTCTAATCTGTATGCATTCTTATTAAAATGTAACAGATGAGGTTATAACAGTTATAGAAGTCTTTTAGGGTAATAATTTTGTTTTTAACACTGTTGCTTTCATTTGGTGTCATTAGAACATTGGAAAGTTATTTTACCATAAAATCACAAACTAATTTTTTTTATATTGAGTGTTTATTACCTTTTGGAAATAGATCATTTCCTCTGAAAGATAACTAAGGTCAGTTATCTTTGCATGATGGAATTTTAAAAACTTGAGAAATTTGATTAAGGATTTCTATTTTATTGCTTAAGAGACTGTTTCTAAAATAAAACAGCCTAATGCCATTTTTTGGTCTTATTTTTATAACCTTGTCACGTAAGCCACCTAGTCGTAGTGGTTCTAAAAGCAAAAAAGTGATGGACAGCAAGTTATATCTAAAATTGGTCATAGCTTTTTCAAACAAGTAAAGTTTTAACTGGAATGTAACACAAAGCACTGTTTGTTAATGTTTATTTGCTATTTCCCAGTTAATATTTTAGGATGCATTATTAATAGTAAGAGCAAGGATAAGAACTATGAACTTGAACATTCTTTAACTTCCCCGTGCCTGTTTTCGAAAATGAAGATGAAAATACTAGTACCTGTGTCAAAATCAAAATTAAAGCCTTAATTTTGATTTCAGTATGATAAACTATAGCATATTCATATAGTGGAATGCTACACAATACAAATGGCTCTCAAACACTATGTAATTTCATTTATATGAAGATCTAAGATAGATGAAACTAATCTGTAGGTGGGATTGACTTGGAAGCATCATGAGTAAATAACAGATTTAAATTACATTAGGTTTATGCGTTTATCAGACCTTGGTGAATGTACACTTAAGTTTTGAGCATTTATTGTAAGTTACAAATTTCCCCTAAAAACTGAAAAAAAGCAATAGTCTAGTTAATGATATGCGTGCTATCAGTATTTAAGGGAAATTGCAGATGTCTACAATTTACTTGGAAATGCATCAAAAAATGAAGAACAAAGGAATAGATGTGATAAAGTTCAGCAGAATATTAATGGTAGAATCTAGGTAGTGGTTATATATAAATTTTTTCAGTTTTTCTCTATGTTTGAAAATTTTCATAATAAAATGTTGGAAAAAATAAATGTTAGCTTTATTCCAAGTTTTTTTTTTTTTAGCTTTTATCAATTTAAAAAATTTATTTTAAAGATATTCACATGTATAAATGAAAAAATATTATTCTATTTTTCCACTGTGTGGTGTAATAACTCAGAAATATTAATTCCAAAGTAGCATTGCACAGCAACACATGAGGTCTAGATCTTTCATGAACACGCTGTGCCGTTTCATCAGATTCCAAAATGATTTTACTTGAGAAGCTATCTCTTTGTTGGCCTCTAAGACGTCTTGCTATCATTTGAGACTGATTTTATGTAAAGGATGAAAGAAGGACTTTTCCCTTCTGTTATTATACAATATATGAGAAAAAAAGACAAATCAGAAATATATACCTTGCAAATTGTCTCACCTTAAGAAAGCACACTTTTTCCTTTTTTCTTTCCAGGTGGTGGAGCTATTGTTAGCTCGAGGGGCAAATAAAGAGCACAGGAATGTTTCTGATTACACGCCTCTAAGCCTGGCTGCTTCTGGTGGCTATGTGAACATTATCAAAATATTACTAAATGCAGGAGCTGAGATTAATTCTAGGCAAGTTTTATTCTCTCTCTACATGCCCGTTAAGAATGTTATGTTAAAGATATTTTAGAACGTTTATATTTTTAGTGCCATATTTAGGAAATGCCTTCATTACAAATTTAAAATTCAAATTACTGATTTTTAAGATTAATTTTATTTAAGTATTTAAAACTCTTTATGTAGAACGTGAAAAAATATCAATTACTCTATTTCTTGTGGAACTAACGTACATCTTTTTAATGAGTTTTTATTAAGTAAGCAAGTATGTGCTTTAGGATGGAAAATCTGTCTTTAGTACCTTAATGATTTAGTAATCACTTTTCAGCCCAAGTCATATGTTAAATGAGATACAGAAAGTATTCTACTTCTGGATAATAAAAGATTTCTAATGGAGTCTTGGTAGTATCTTAAAGACTTACAAGGTCTGAGAAAAATGATTATTTTAAATAATCCTGCAAAATAAGGAACCTTAAATAAATCCTGAAATAGAATTCTATATTATCATCCAGTTTTTCTGGGACATTTAAAATGTGTATTTTTCCTTTTGTTCTCCCCATACCTCCACCCCCAGAACTGGTAGCAAATTGGGCATTTCTCCTCTGATGTTAGCAGCTATGAATGGGCACACAGCTGCCGTTAAGCTCCTGTTAGACATGGGCTCTGACATAAATGCTCAAATAGAAACCAATCGGAACACTGCCCTTACATTAGCCTGCTTCCAAGGAAGAACTGAAGTGGTTAGTCTTCTGCTTGATAGAAAAGCAAATGTGGAACACAGAGCTAAGGTAAGGAAAGGTCTGATATTTACACATGAATTTACTGCTTTGATATTTAAAGTGTACAGTAGCAATATGCTAATTAGATTTTAGTATTTTCTGGTAACATTTATCTCTTATATATATATTTAATCAAAAATCGTTCTGTATGACCCAAGTATTGCTCTTGAAAGTACCTCAACAATAAATTTTTATAGGTAATAGTGACTATAGAGTTATGAGCTGAAAAATATGTATTATCATGAAGGAGAAGAGAGGGAACATTTATTAAGTGCCAGTTATATGCCAGGTACTTGCATCTTACACAAATTTTTTTAACAAATTGACATTAGGTAGAATTATCTTCTTTCAGTAGATACCACTGTAACTCGGAGGCTCGTAGTGTCAGTGCTAAAATTTAGTTGTGAATCTTTATAGTGTATTGCTCCCCAGATTGTTATTCTTTAACATTTTAGCTCTTTCTAGTCTCTTATGTGTTGTTTTTTATTTTTCGCTAAACCTAGACTGGCCTCACACCACTAATGGAAGCTGCCTCTGGTGGATATGCAGAGGTGGGCCGAGTTCTTCTGGATAAAGGTGCTGATGTTAATGCTCCTCCGGTGCCCTCCTCGAGAGATACAGCTTTAACCATAGCAGCAGATAAAGGGCATTATAAATTCTGTGAACTTCTCATTGGCAGGTATGATGTTACCGCACCCTTCATATATGAACACAGTGTGACTAGTAATTACTGTTCTCTCTGGGAAAATTGTGCTATTAAAAAATCAAATGTGATTGCTCCTTCTATAAAATATAAGTGCATGTTTTGTTTTATTTTTTAAACCTACCTCTGTTCTGTTCTACCCATCCAGAGCTATGCTACACTGTCTGATTTATTTCAATGCAACCTAGAAATATTTCTTTTCTTCCTTTCCTGTGTGTGTGTGTACACTTTAAAAGTACTATAATTAGCTATTTAAACATCCGGCTGTTGTCATCCATATTCACATCGCCCACATAGTCTAAGTTTTGCAAAAAGTATCACTACACACCTTAAAAGTCTGACAATAATCTAAGACGTTGGGGCTGATTTTCTTGTTCTTCATAGTAATTAGGGCTTTTAAGTGACACTTATGAAAGGTAGCAGATGGGATCCAGGATAGTTTCTACTTTCAGTCACTTAAATGTTGCCTGCCAGCCTTCCAAAGATGCTTGTCTGCTTAATTGGATTTCATACTTTAACAGTCTTAAAGACCTTTCTGTATGATATCCTAAGCAGTAGAATTTAGTAGTAGCTACTATCAACTACTGTTATTCACCGTGAGTCTTATCTACCATGATGCCCTGAGAGCTAAACCTGCATGTTATTTTTAGATTCATTCTTTTTTGAAGCCACATAATATAAATACATGAATATAAATAATCTGAAACAGATACAATTGCCTTGTAAGGATACTGTTTGCGTCTCTAGGATACAGTTTGTTTAATATATTGACTATGATATTAACAGGGATATGCTTTTATTTTTCACTATGTATAATTTCACATTTTCTCAAGATTTGAAACTCAGAATTATGCAGTCAATATTTTTAAAATAAGCAATTATTGATATATGGCTATTTTTTAATTCAGTAGCTTTTAATTCAATGACTGGAAATTCTTTGTAATGTGTTTTTGAAAGAGAAATATATTTTAGGCTTGAATTGTATAAACAACTTTCATCTTTACAAAATATTTTCAGTACTTGGTTTTTATTGTTATCTGTTTCATTTTAAACAGTGGTATCTCTGTTGTTCATTTAGGGGAGCTCACATTGATGTACGTAACAAGAAGGGGAACACTCCATTGTGGCTAGCAGCAAATGGTGGACACCTCGATGTGGTTCAGTTACTGGTGCAAGCAGGTGCAGATGTGGATGCAGCAGATAATCGCAAGATTACTCCTCTCATGGCAGCATTTAGAAAGGTATTAGTCTTCGATCCTCATTCGTGTAGATGTTTTTCACTTAGTCTAGGAAGTACGTAGTTTAGTGTTCACTAAAGACTCATTTTAGGACTTAACATCACTGATGAAGGCAGTAATATAATAAGCTAATAATCGCTCTGATGGCAACATTGAAAGGTAGATACAGATGTCCCAGAAAAGTAATATTACCCGTACTGAACATTAAAGCTAACTAACTATTTGAAAAGTTGTTCTAAGTAATATTTTCAAAATCTAGTTGCAATCTTAATATTTTACAAAATGTAAATCCAATTAAGAGTAACTAATTACTTGTTTATGAATGAATACTTATATTAGCACAGCAGAGAAAAATTTAACTTACATTGACTTTATTTTTAATCACTGACTTTGGTTACTAGGAAAAAAGGAATTAAATAATGAAAACCCAGCTGACAGTATGTGAAACTACTGAAAATAGAGTTTACTACGTTCTGAAATAGAAATACAGTTTTTGAAAGCAAGAGAAACTTTGTTTCTCTTTCTCTAGAGCCTAGCACAGATCTTTGTACAAGTAATTTGATTTGAGGATTTGATTGCTCTTAAGTGCAGTTGTGTTACTGAGGAAACCAGATCACTATTTCAGAGATTATAATTTTGAGTTTCATTATTCTGAGACATGCAGGTAAAATCCTTTGTAGATTCCAGATTGCTTTGTTGTATTGAAAAATTTTAATATAAATCGCAAGAAATCATCTCTTCCTTTTTTCTATTACTCTCTGACTCTTGTTCTTTATACCACCTCTTCCCTGGATGCTCTAGACTACCTCGCCACTGACTCTCTCTATTTTTCTTCTCACCAAACAAACTTACTCTTTCTCACTGGCTGCCTACCTCTTATCCATGCAAGCTAGCATATCATTATCAAGGTAATCTTCCTGACCACTCCACTCTATTAGTATCCCCTTCAAGAACTTTTTCCTGTCTCCCTAGTCTCTGTAGTCTTTTGAAATGCAGTCTTATTTTGTTATTCAAAGCCACCACAATGTAGTGCCTTTAGAGCTCATCTCCCATTGAGTCCCTAATGTGGAGAGTCTTCTTGCTTGGTCTTTTCTTTGTCACTGTCTCACACTGCCTTTGTTCTCGTCTCAGGAATGCCCATGTCCTTCCTCATTTTTCCAAAATTGCTCATTCTTTTAATCTACCCTTCTACAGAAACTCTTCACATCCTATCTGAGCACACATTGAGATATTTAATCTCCATAATATTATCTTTATCATTCATTTTGACAAATATATGTGTTGTTACTACTCCAATTTCTAACATGCATATATCTTATCTTTCCAAGTAGACTTAGCTCCTTAAGAACAGTGCTTATCGTCTATACTCTGTTGTATTCATTCTATTATTTATTTTGTTAGTACCTACCATGTGCAAGTGTAATGGTTGGAATATTACATTGTACAGAGTGCAGGAGTCGCACTTTTTGAAAAATGTAATTTAGTCAGTAAGATACCACACACAAAATCAGGTAACTGTGAGTTGTCCCATATAAATAGTTAAATTCTATAGAAGTGTTGGTGAGATATCAAGGAATGATGCAAATGCCATTTGAGCTATTCGTTAAAAGATTGAGATAGTTTAAAAAGGTGTACAGATGAAAAGAAGCGATAGAGGCAAATAGAGGAAGTATACTAAAAGTGAACAGCTGTTTATTCAGACTGGCTAACTTATATGTTTTGTGTCAGAGAGCAGTGTTGTGGATTGGAGAAAGCGGAGAGACCCTCTTGAATTTTGGTCTAAAGATTTTGAACATAGTGAACTGTGTTATGGTGAATAATATAATCATAGCTCATGCTTAGGAAAGGGTATTGTATTTCTTTCATACTATCTACTACAGAACTATGCATTTACTTTTTATCTGAAAGAAAGAACAAAATTATTTGTACTCTTTTAATGCTTAGAACTGAAACGAGATGCTCATTGTAATGAATTAGCTAGAAAAAAAATTGAGTATTTTTTTTCTTTCAGACATATCCCCTATTTCTTCATACTGATTTTTGGGTTATTGTCTTTTATTTAGAGTGGTTTAGAATTTTAGGTCAAGTTATTCTGTACGTTTTTGGAGAGTGGGATGAGAATGAACAATGTAGATTTAACTTGTTAAAACCAAAGCCTGTCTCTTTTTCATTTACAGTGCAAATAATACCCAATTAAGTCTTTATTTTGTGGCACTAATGTCAAAGGAATCTTACTTAAGACAGACTGTAGATGTACTGAATCGTGTTAGAGTCTCTTTTTAATTTGGCATTGATATCTGTTTTTTAGGGTCATGTGAAGGTGGTACGCTACTTAGTCAAAGAAGTGAATCAGTTTCCATCAGATTCTGAATGTATGAGATACATAGCAACCATCACTGATAAGGTAATATATTGATCAAATTCATCCCACTATATGAGATAGGGATCCCATTTGGTTTCATACATATATATCCCACACTAAGAAAAATGTCTGAGTTTGAGCAATAATGTGTTGTATATAGCAATTTTCATTTATCTAGTATTTGGGGATGAAATATGTTGTTTAAGGGATACTATTTATAGATTATCTACTTACCTAATGAAGCAATAAAACAGTCTCTGTGATAAAATTACTTTATCCTTTTAAATAGTACTTGAGCTAATTTAATTTTTGTGTAAATACTAAACAATATAAAGCAAAGATTGTTATTGTCCATTAGTGCTATAATCTGTATGTTTGTTTATCCAGACTGATGTCTATTCTGAGAGGAACAAGCCCAGTGGATTTTTTTTTGTATACGTAAACAAAAAATGAACATAGTACTTTTAATCATGGGCAAGAAAACTTTGTCTTCAGCATAATGTAAAATTTTGTGTAACTGTCAGCTGAAGAATGAATTGGCTTGGATTTTTGCAGGAAAAGTAGAGGAGATACAAAAAGATCCTATTAGAGATCTACTTAAGATCTTTCCCTGGTGACGTTTTGATTTGGGATTTATGCTAATATTTGAATAAAATCCTAAGACATGCCTCTGAAAATCCAAAGAGGTCAACATATCTAAAAATGTCTTTCTGTTACATTTTCTCAGCAGTTATTGCATGACAGTGAGCAGCTTTTCCCCATAGGTTTTATTTAACATAGCCAATTTACTGTCTTGCCTGCCTGTCGATTCCTCTATGACAGTTAACATTCCTGGATACCACTGGGTTTTTTTGGAAATGAGAGAGAGATTAAAAATAAGGCTTTTGTCTTAATAGGGAAATATCCCTTTCCTGTCAAAAAGTGTGTTGTGAGAATGAAATCACTGAGAAAAGTGTCAAAGTACCTGTGTCTGTGATTTCTTAATGGGTGATTCTTGCACATGAAGTTGTAGCAACAAAGCTTAAATATTTGAGAACAGTTCTTTCCAGTTAAGTACTTTAAAATTATTTAAACCCATTTTGTTTGTTGACATTGACTTTTTCCTCTAGCCCATTAACCAACTGACAAATTATTTCAATTCTGTTTGCTATACGATTACTTATATTCAAATTATAGGAGTAAATAATTTTAGTTTCCAAAGTACCAGTCAAATGAATATTATTTTGAAGAACAGTAGAGGCTCTTTGCTTGTATATTTTTAAAAATATGCTGTTTAAATTGTTTTTACTTGCATCCTTTGTTGCCCTACCACTGATCTTTATTGCTTATGTTCTTTCAAGTGCCTCAATTAATATCTTGATCCTTTCAGAATTGTCTCTGAATGTGTATTTTTTTTTTTATGCTGAAAAAGTCTTAATTTTTCATTTTAGGAGATGCTGAAGAAGTGTCATCTTTGTATGGAATCAATAGTACAAGCCAAAGATAGACAGGCTGCTGAAGCAAACAAAAATGCCAGCATTTTATTAGAGGAGTTAGACTTGGAAAAGGTAATGATAACCTTTACATATGAAAAATACCTACTTTTTTCCCTCCTGCTTTCTTCCCCCTACTTTGTAATCTGTTGTTTTTTGTTTTTGTTTTGTTTTGTGTTTACTTTTGCTTTAAATTATCGGAATTTTCTCTCCAATTTTGTCTCAAATACTGGAAAGAATTTTGAGTATTTTAAATATTAAAAGAATTTTCTTTGTAATCAGAATAAACAAAATTTTATTATAGGAATTGCATTAATCTGGAAGTCAGAAAATCTAGCCTCTAATGCTCAATTTTAGACTTATCTCAGCTAATGATCTCTTAATCCCCATCCAAATCTATACTTCATTGATCCTAGACCTTGTAATTGGTTGCCAACAGATTTATCAGAAGTACCAAATGCACTACCAAGGCATAACCAACCAGTGAAGTACAGCCACTTGGTGGAATGTTTAATGAGTACATTTTTTTAAATGGATGATTTCTCTTGTACTTTTCTTTTTCAGACAGACTATAGCATCATTCCCATCTATTCTCATGGGGAGTGAAATACTCCAGACAACTTATAGTTTGGACCGTCTCATAGCTCCTTCTTTTATTCCTCCTTCCTGTCAATAACTCTGCACTCTAGAATGTGATAGAAATAGTAATGATAGCAGGAAAAGAATTGGTTGGCATTGAATATTATGGAATACATATTCTGCTGTATTTCATCTTTTATAAAAGGTTAAAAATGTTATAAAATTTGGGCCCAGCCCAGTGGCATAGTGGTTAAGTTTGTGTGCTCCACTTCCTTGGCCCAGAGTTCGCAGGTTCAGATCCCAGGCACGGACCTACACACCACTTATCAAGCCATGCTGTGGTGGCATCCCACATACAAAGTAGAGGAAGATTGGCACAGATGTTAGCTCAGGGCCAGTTTTCCTCACCAAAAAATAAGTTACAAAATTTAACATGTACTGTTTACATTTATAAAGAATACACAATGATAATTATAACCTTTTTGATTTGAGTCAGGTCCATTCTTTTTTATTGTACTTGCTGACTTTGTTAAGCTGTATATGTCATCTTGCATAAAGAAAATATGAATTATTCTGAACATATTATTCTAATTTAAATGTGAAATACACTTATTTTCTGGAAAATATATTTAATATTGGAGGTTCTTCATTTTCAAAAAATTTGTGGTTTAGATTCTGGTCAATTGAAAAGTAGCTTTTTTGGCCATTTTGAAGTTTTAAAAGAATATGAACACATTGAGATTAGATAAAATCACTGTAACTATTACTTGACCTATCTTCATATTCAGTTTCACCTAATATTTATTTAATGCCTACTAGATACCAGGCAATATAATAGGGCCAAGTTGTATGACAGAGTACATATTATTTTAGTCTTCTCAGTAAAAATATTATTACTCTCCTATTACAAATGGAAAAACTGAATCTATGGGAAGTTAAGTAACTTGCCTAGCTAGGCTAGGATTTGAACCCAGTTTTTTATTCTAAATTCCCTGGTTCCTTCTTCTCCCTTAATTGAACATAACCTACCTCTTAGTTCTTTCTTTTAAAGTATTAGAATATCCTGTTTTTGTATTGCTCTCCTATTTTTAAATGTTAGGATCTCTAAGTAATAGTTATTTCATGATATTGTTTCTTTTTGCATTTCTATAAACCTAGAAAGCATCCTTTTTATAGCTAAGATGTAGATATCTGTTTTTAAAATCTTTAATTTTTTCATACTTTTGATGTTTATTCATTATATTAAATACATTTAGAGATTTACTCCCTACCTGTAAATTATAAAGTCAGGAAGCAGTTTTAGGAAATATCCTATTAAGATGTCTGTTCTCAGTCAACTTCATTGTGTTTTCTTTATTACAATCATGTGTTCAGTCTAAACTGTGAAACATTCAGAGATAACTAAAGAAAAACCTATTTCGTCATTGTAAGATAACTAAAGTTAAAAACTTGATAAGGTAACTAAAGTCCTCACCTCTATACTAACCTATAAAGCCTTTTAAGACCCTGCATGATCTGCCCACCCACACTACTCCTTACACTTCTCGAATCTTATTTTTTTATTACTTTTTCTTGGTCACTTTGCTCCATTCATACTGACCATCTTCTTTTTGCTCTCGCTGTGCCTTCTGCCTTGAATCTTCCTTCAGATGCCTCATATTTTAGTCTGCGTTTCACAAACACATTTCCTTTCTTTATTTTCACTTTCTAACATTCTAAATACTATATTTTACTTAGTTATCTTGTTTGTTTCTCTCTACCACTAGAATGTATGCACCACAGAATGGTGCCTTCCATGCTGTAGGCACTCAATAAATATTTGTTGAACAAATAAATAGTCACGCATATGGAGATGGTGTGCTTTTTTAAAAAGCAGAATCATGTCAACATACCATTCTAATACTTGCTTTTTCCCCCTTCTCAATAACTGATGGATATTGGCAATTGATAGTGATTTAAATAACTGCAGAATATACTCCATAGTAAGTATGTTTCGAGTTTTTTGTCACTACAGATAATGTTGCAATAAACATTCTTATACATATTTCCTTATATTTTGGTGCTTTTATTTTTATGGAGTGAGTTTCTTCACTTGGGTCAATATATTTTAAATTTGATACTTCCGTGATGTTTTCCTACTACTATCAGCAAGTGTCATTTCTTTGAATTCTCGCCAGCATTTCTTAACCTTGATGCTCAATGCTTTCAAAAGTCAGATTTAAAGCAAATCAAAAGGAACTTCTTTCAAGTGTCATTGCATATTTTTCCATAATATTAAAACTCAAAGATGATAGATAATCATCAATTAATTACATGTAAATTGATTCTTCTGCATAGACTGATACTTTATAAACAGTTTTGAATGAGGATGGTACATAGATAGAATTCTGCATTATAGAGGAGGCTCTTCTCTCCTGACCTGCAGCCCAGTATTTCTATTTGAAAAATCATCGGATTGGGATCTGATAGGGTTTGGTTCACCGTTTTTCACTTATGATTTACATCTGGGAGAATACTCTTTTTTGAGACATGGTACGTTCTGGCTCCCTCAGTTCTGATTTAAGACTATCATTAGAGCTGGTCTTGTCTGGTCTGTCGATGTTCTGCATGGGTCACTGATTGCTTGTATAAAAATGCTTCTTTGGTCAGCCTTTTTAATTTGACAGTTTTGGTTAATAGGTTTATAAAAACTGCTGCTGAGAATACTGCCCATTATATTGATCAGATTCCCTAATTGTAACTCAGCAAACATTTATTTACTGAGCATTTGCTATATGAAAGAGTCCCCACTCTGGAGCAGTTCATCTGATCAAACTGTGGAATCCTCTTGCAGTTAATTGCTTGTTCTTGTCTTGACTGTTAGAATCTTTAGTAGATATTGTTGTTCTCCATTTTTGATATATTTGTTTTACCCCTCCACTTTATTACTTATTGTTTCTTCTCCTACCTTTTTCTTTGTTAACTTTTGTAACATAACCTTTTAGGTAGCTTTGTAGGGTATGTTTTTAAAAATATTCCTAATAGATATTTTCAATTGGGTTTTTTTCCCATTAACTGAAGCTTTTAATATGCCCATCCCACCATCTCGGTTCTATACATATCATTCTCTATCATCTCCTATCTTTTCAGCTTTACTCCCTCTACAATTCTGCCTCCTACAATCCTGACAACACCCTGCCTACCAATAAATTGTAAGATCCATTTATCATACCATCCTTCACTCTTTCTTACTCAAAGTCTCTTTCTCCTTATTCTCACCTGTACCCTAGTAACTAAATGTATCACATGAAAAAACATTCAACCTTGGTGACTAATTTTGCTTTAAATGTGTAACAGTGAACCCTTTAATGCTCTCCAGCAGTTAGACTATATTTCCCTAGTTTAATTCATTCTCCCACTCATCTTGACCACTATTCCTTTCTCCTTTATTCTCTGACTTAAAGTGCCTGCTCTCCTTCACCCTCACTTGATGCCCTTGCATCCTATATCAGTGAGAAAACTAAAGCATCAGAAGAAGAGTGTCAAAGACTTTCCCTACTCCATTTACCCACCCACCAATCCTTGCACCTATATTCTTCCTACCAGTTACTAAATAAACGTTTTGTAACCAGTCCCTCCATTTCTAAACTAGATCCTATCTGGTCTCCCTTACTCAAAAACATTGTTTTAGCAATTGTCTTTTTTTACCTCTTATATCATTTTTCCTCCTCTCCTGGATCATTCTTATCATCATACAAGCTTATTTCTCCAATCTTAAAAAAACCTTTTGATTCCTCCAACCCTTTCTCCCCAGTTTTCAGCTACAAGCCCACTTCTTTGCTTTTGTTTGCAGCAAAACTCCTTGTCTATTTTGGCTATGTCCAATTCTTCCTTTTTCTTGAATCTATTCCTGCCAGGCCTTCTCTCTTACAACTCCACCAAAACCCTGCTTTTATGGTCTCCAGTGACTTTCATGTAGCTAAATCCAATGATTACTTCTCTATCCTTATCTTACTAAGTCTAGTAACACCTGACATACTCTCTTCACTTAGCCTCCATAACACTACACACTCTTGGTTTTTCTTCTACCTCTCTGGATATTCCTTCTCTTCTCCTCTCTTAGTTGGAAGCCCTTTAGCTCATTACATGATCTTCTTTATCCACTGGTCATCTTATCCTGCTTCGTCACTTTAAATCTATACCAGCTGATCCCAAATTTATATCTTTAGCCCAGACCTCTTCCCTAAACTCCAGTCTCATACATCCAGATAGCTAGTCAACATCTCCATTTGGAAACCTAATTAGACATCTCATACTTGTGTCCAAATGTGAACTCCCTATCTTTGCCCACCCCAGACCCCTCAACTCTGTCTTGTAATTGTTCAGGCTAAAAACCTTGAAATCATCCTTGATTCCTTTCTATCCTCTATTGTGTTGGATTATCTTGTTACCTTTGCCTTGGAACTATATCTGGAATCTTAATTGCTTTTCATCACTTCTGGTTCAAGTCATTAATATCATCTCTTATGTTTATTACCACAGTAGTTATTTAACTAGTCTCCCTGATTGTCTCGTTGCTCTGCAGTCTGTTCTCCATTTAGCACTTAAGGTGATCCTCTTAAATCATTTAAATTTCCCTCAGAGTAAAAGATAAAGTCTTTAAAACACCCTGCCAGGCCCTAGGTAATCAAGCTCCCTGATAACACTCTCTGAAAGTCATTTTCTACTTTTCTCAGCCCCAGTAGCCTACTTGAACATTCCAGGCCTACTTGAACATACTTGCAGCTTATGTACTGGCTGTAATACTTCTTTGCCTGAATTACTTCATCTCTTTTAGATGTTTGCTTAAACTTCACCTTCATGAAGCTTATAGTGATCACCCTATTTAAAATCAAACCCCCCTACCTGTTCCCAGATACACACTTCTCTTCCCCTTGCTCTAGTATTCCTGTTTTTACATTGTACTTAACACATTTTTAAAAACTATATAATGTATTTATTATGTTTATCATCTGTGTGCCTCCCCCCTAACTAAATGTGAGCTTTGCAGGCTTCATGAGGGCCAGGGATATTTTGTCCCATTTACTGATGATGAGTCTTAAGAGATTAGAACCATGCTTAGTACATAGCAAGATATCAATGAATTTTCATTGGATCCTGCCCCTCTGTTCCCCTAGTACTCTTTGATCTCTTTTTCTGTTATTGATATCACTACTCATTATTCAGAAATGAAATCTTGATGTCACTTCCAGCTTCTCACTTATCCTTGCTTACCATTTCCTACGTGCATCAAAGGAGTTAGTGTAGTAAATTAATTTAATCCAGTGCCTGGCACACATTAGACCCTCTGCATATTGATTGGATCAGTATCATCATCATCACCTTTAACTGAGCTTTGGCAGTCTCTGGACGAGCCTTCTCTCCCATTCACTCCTTTTTTTTTTTTTTTTTTTTTTTTAAGATTTTTTTCTTTTTCTTTTTCATCCCAAAGCCCCCCTGGTACATAGTTGCATGCTTTTTTTAGTTGTGGGTCCTTCTAGTTGTGGCATGTGGGACGCTGCCTCAGCATGGCCTCGCGAGCGGTGCCAGGTCCGTGCCGTGGGCTGCCAAAACAGAACGTGCGAACTTAACCACTCGGCCACGGGGCTGGCCTCAATCCACTCCTTTCTAAGTTACAACTTCTCACCTGAAGTACTACAGTAGGCTTCTTAACAGTCTCCCGATATAAATAAATATCTTTCTCTCTATCATCTTTTGCCTTCAAGTTTAATCCTTCTCTGTTCCAATGTAACTTTTCCACAGTTCCCATAGTTTTCTGATACACAGGTGGGATTGCCTTAGTCCCTCCTCAAAAATCTTTAGTCTCTTCATTGTCTGCGTGGGAAATTCCATGCACTCAAGATCGCCTATCTTACTTCTTCAGGCTCATCACTTCCTATGGTTTTCTACTCCTCACATATCTCATTTACTTTCATATAACCAAATTTGCAGATTGTATTTCTTCAGTCTGGACCACCTCTCCCTAAATCCTTAAATTCTCATCTTAAAAAGCTTAACTCTCAAATGTCACTTTGTTTCCTAAACTCTCAATTAGAAATCACCAGTTGGGTTAGTGCCCTTTCTCATTCCACAAGAAAATTATTCTACAACTTGACCCTTTTCTTTAAAGCCTCTACCCTCCCCGACATATACCCACAAACATATAGCAGTTCCCCAGTAAGTGAAATGAGATCTGGGCATGTGCCTTGTGAGAAAATATAGGTCGTAGACTGAATTTCTAACTCTGTTTTCCTGTACCTCCAGACTTACTTGAATCTTCATGATTTAGTTATTCTGTTTTCATGTGTTTTCTTCAAGGTCTTGTATCACTTATTACCACCTCCCCCATATTGCTTTACCTGCTGTTTCATTAACTCCTGCCCTCTGCCTAAAACTTAATCAGGGTAACTATCCTTGTGAAACTTTATCTCAAACTTAGTATTTTGTTTCCTTCTCCAAATATTTTAAGAGAATAATCTATGTTTTGTTGACTCTACCTTTTAAATTTTTAATCCTCAGCCCAGAACCATTTGCCTGCTCCCCCCCTACTGTAGTGAACTACAGCAGAGATCATCAATGGCATCTTCACTGCCAAATCCTGTTACCTCTTTTCAGTTCTTACTGATGCTTACCAATGGTGATTTGCCTTTCTTCAGGAAACTCTTCTCACATTGAAGCTGTTGTCTCCTACCTGTCTTCCTCTGCCTGAATATGCCTTCCTAAAGGATCATTTGCTCTTCCTTTTGAATATCGGCTGTTCCCTCCCATTCTCCCCCTCTCTCAATATGTATACACCCACACATAAATATATAGTTATTAACCTTTTCCCTTTGGTGGTCTCATTTAACTCACTAGTTTCAACTACCGCCTGCAAACTCATGTTGCCTCTTAAATCTGTATATATCTTGTCTAATTCTGCTTAGTTTTAAAGAGCTTCATATGTTATAGGTCCTTTGCAGCCATAGTCTGAGTGAGATCTCTTCTCCAGAAAGTTTCCTTAGGACCTCTGAATTTGTGCCCTACTTTTTAGTGAGTCCAAAGGGTTAATAAAATCTCTGAGATTATCAAGACACCAGCCTTAGAACTTCAACATTTAGAAATAAGAGTAAATACCTAGCCCTTGGGGACCTGAACTCAAATTTGATAATGCAGACTCTTACAGTTGCCAAAGGGCCAGGCTCCACTGACTGAAATCTGTAAGGCCTGAGGCATTGCATACCTAAGACCCAGCCACACCCACACACTAAGACTTGCCCTAGCACGTCACCCCCACCCACACACCACGTAGGCCAGGTGGGTTTAGATGAAAGCCTGCTGTCTGATTTAAACTTTTCTATTTTTAAAAAAGCTTTCGCCCCCTTGAACTCCAATCACAATTACCTCCTACCACTGAACAAATTTAAAAATCTAGCAAAATCAGAAACCCATCCTGGCTGAGCCAGAAGTCTTAAACTTCACTTGTTACTCTGATCCCCCCAAAAGCTATTTCCTATAACTTTCTCAAGGCTTTTCTGTCCATACCTACATGATAGAGATAAAATTTGTTTTATTATTCCTAATTCTAAATTACAGAGACTTAATGTGTGTCCATAGCCACAGTTGCTTTGAAATGTTTTTCTGGCACACCCTTCATCCTCACTTCCACACTCTCTCTGCCTCATTCCATCAAAGTCAGTGCTAGACAGAACTCCACCAGCCTCCTTCACTGGAGTTCAGGCAGAGAAAGCACTGATTCATGAGGACAGGCAGCTGGTTCCACTAAAGCCAGGCTTTAATAAGCTGAGTCCCACATGCTCAGTTCCTTCTTTCAAACTCATCAATCAGATAGTACTCTTCCTCCCTTGCGGTGAACTAGGAAGTGAAGCTCACCAATTACTGTTTTCTTCCCAGTCCTGAAAGGTCAAAAGTTCCTCCTTTACTGATCTTCATACTGGAGCTTGTATGCTTCTGGAGGACCAGCAAAAATTTCTACTGGGTGTTATGCAGACAATTTCTAGATCTTCAACTTCCATTTGTATTCTTGCCTGAATTCCATCTTTCTGAGAAAGTATCAGCATTCTACAGATTATTCTTAACTATTCCCTTTTCAGGAACAAAAGATCTCTCACCCAGGAGAATTTAATTATGGTGCATTGCCCCAGGTGTAAAAGCTTTCAAGGTGGGCATAACCTTTCAGACACCTAAAAGGGATAATTTGAAAAGGCAGAAGTGTCTAGCAAAAGCAAAAGACAAAAAATGAAGTCAGACTTTTTCTGATGAAAAGTAAGTCTGATTTAGCTTATCAGCTTGACTCTGGAGGACATGCAAACAGAAGCGTTTGAAGATGGTTTTTCCACTTTTCTGTGAACCAAAGAGGAAAATTTAGTAGTTAAAATAGCTTTAAGAGATGTTATTGAACTTTTAAACTTATTAATTTTTTGACTGTGAAAGTAATACGTATTTATTTTAACAAACAGAAACAATGTACAGTTATACAGAGTAAAAGTGAAAGTCACTAGCTTCCTGCTACCCCTCCTCCAGTCCTATTCTCTAGCGGTAGTCACAAGTAAGCCTTTGATTTGTATCTGCTTAGCCTTTTTTGTGTGCTTCTACAAATAGACCCACATAAGGGGTTCTTTTCCCCTATAAATGGGATCATTGATCTGCATTGTGCCTTTTTTCTCCTAACAAATGTAAATTGTGAACATTTTCTCAAGTATGTATTTATAACACTTTTAATGGCTGCCTGGTATTCTAAATGTATACTATTATCAATTTATCCACCCTCTCCATTGATGGATTTACTGTGTTTCCATTTGTTGCCATTATAATCAATTTTGCAATGGAAATTATTGCACCTATAGGTTTTTAACTTGAGATAGTCAGTTTTTAGGGTAAATTATTAGGATAAGCTGTTTGTAATTTTTGTACGAGACCCACAGCAGTATAGGAAAGAACTCATTTTCCCAAACTTTTGCTGATATGATATCTTTTTTAATTTTGCCAAATTAATGAATGAAACATGATAGCTTGTTGCTTTTTTTTTTTTTGAGGAAGATTAGCCTAGAGCTAACATCTGCCACCAATCCTCCTCTCTTTTTGCTGAGGAAGACTGGCCCTGCGCTAGCATCCATGCCCATCTTCCTCTACTTTATACATGGGACACCTGCCACAGCATGGCTTGACCAGCTGTGCTAAGTCCGCACCTGGGATCCGAACAGTGAACCCCCAGCCACCGAAGCAGAACATGTGAACTTAACCATTGCACCACCAGGCCTGCCCAATACCTTGTTACTTTAATTTCCATTTCTTTAGTGATCATCAAGCTGTGCATCTCTTTACCGTTCACTCATTTTAAAATTAGATTGTCTTTTATCGTTAACTTGATCTTGATATTTAAAAGTATTTTCTCTTTACAGTGATTTTAGTATGATCTTGATCAAACAATGAATTGAGCTAGATGACTTTGAATTTTATAGTATCCTAGTTCCCTTATGATAAAATGACATTATGTGACAGCTTTTTTCCAAGGTAAATTCCAGTGTTATAATTCTGTTTTATTGATCCTTTAACAGTTAAGGGAAGAAAGCCGGAGGCTAGCTTTGGCTGCTAAAAGAGAAAAGAGAAAAGAGAAGAGAAGAAAGAAAAAGGAAGAACAAAGAAGAAAACTAGAAGAAATCGAAGCCAAAAATAAAGAGAACTTTGAACTCCAAGCTGCTCAAGAAAAAGAAAAGCATAAAGTTGAAGGTATTTTCTCTAAACAACCAGCTAATTTGTTTCGTGTAATACATTCTATTTAAAATTATATTTCCTTAAATATCAGTAACTTAAGGTAAGAATAGATTACTAAGTTAATAAGCCCTTAAAGTATTTACATGCTGTTTTCATTTATTGACTTCTCCCCAGCTTTTTCTTTTCTTTTTTTAATTGAGGTAAATTTGGTTTATAACATTATATAAATTTCAGGTGTACGTCATTATATTTCAGTTTCTGTGTAGACCACATCATGTTCACCACTGAAAGGCTAATCACCATCCCTTACCTTACACACGTGCCCCATCACCCCTTTCTCCTTCTTACCTCCCCGCCTCCCCTCTGGTAACCACCAGTCTAGTCTCTATATCTACATGTTTGGTTGTTATTTTTATCTTCCATTTATGAGTAAAATCATGGTATTTGACTTTCTCCCTCTGACAGACTTTGCTTATTATTATACCGTCAAGGTCCATCCATGTTGTCACAAATGGCAAGGTTTCATATTTTTTAATGGCTGAGTAGTATTATGTTGTGTATATAAACCACATCTTCTTTATCCATTCATCCATGATGGCACTTAGGTTGTTTCCAGGTCTTGGCTATTGTGAATAATGCTGCAATGAACATAGGGGTGCAAATATCTTTTTGACTTAATGTCTTCATGTTCTTTGAATAAATACCCAGAAGTGGGATAGCTGGATCATACGATAGTTCTATTCTTAATTTTCTGAGGAATCTCCATACTGTTTTCCATAATGGCTGCACCAGTTTACATTCCCACCAGCAGTGTATGAGAGTTCCCTTTTCTCCACATGCTCTCCAACACTTATTATTTCTTGTCTTGTTAATTATAGCCATTCTGACAGATGTGAGGTGATATCTCATTGCAGTTTTGATTTGCATTTCGCTAATAATTAGTGATGTTGAACATCTTTTCATGTGCCTTTTGGCCATCTGTATATATCTTCTTTGGAAAAATATCTGTTCAGATCCTTTGCCCATTTTTTAATTGGGCTGTTTGTCATTTTGTTGTTGAGTTGTATGAGTTCTTTATATATGTTGGATATTAACTCCTTATCAGATATATGATTTGCACATATCTTCTCCCAATTATTAGATTGTGTTTTCATTTTGTTAATTGTTTCCTTTGCCTTGCAGGAGATTTTTGGTTTGATGTAGTCCCATTTGTTTATTTTTTTCTTTTGTTTCCCTTGACTGGTGAGACATAGTGTTCAAAAAGATACTGCTAAGACTGATGTTAATGAGCACACTGCCTGTGTTTTCTTCTAGAAGTTTTATGGTTTTAGGTCTTACATTCAAGTCTAATTCATTTTGAATTACTTTTTGTATGTGGTGTAAGATAACGGTCTACGTTCATTCTTTTGCATCTGGCTGTCCAGTTTTCCCAACACCATTTATTGAAGTCTTTCCTTTCTTCATTGTATGTTCTTAGGTTCCTTGTTGAAAATTAGCTGTCCATAGATGTGTGGGTTTATTTCTGGACTCTCAATTCTATTCCATTGATTTGTGTATCTTTTTTCATGCCACCATGCTGTTTTGACTACTTTAGCTTTGTAGTGTATTTTGAAATCGGGGAGTGTAATACCTCCAGCTTTGTTCTTTTTTCTCAGGATTTCTTTTGTTGTTCCATGTAAATTTTAGAATTCTTTGTTCTATTTCTGTGAAAAGTGTTGTTGGGACTTTGATAGGTATTGCATTGAATCTGTAGATTGCTTTAGGAAGTATGGACATTTTAACTATGTTAATTCTTCCAATCCAGGAGCATAGAATATCTTTCCATTTGTTTGTGTCTTTGATTTCTTTCAACAGTGCTTCCTGCTTTTCAGTGTACAGGTCTTTTACCTCTTTGGTTAAGTTTATTCCTAGTGTTTTATTCTTTTTGTTGTGATTATAAATGGGATTGTATTCTTAATTTCTCTTTGTGGTATTTCATTGTTAGTGTATAGAAACACAACTGATTTTTGTATGTTGATTTTGTACCCTGCAGCTTTACTGTATTCATTTATTATTTCTGATAGTTTTTTGGTGGATTCTTTTTAGAGTTTTCTATATATAAGATTGGGTTCATCTTGTTTGGTACTCTCGGTGCTTCCTTTACCTGGATGTCTGTTTCCTTGGTTAGGGAAATTCTCAGCTATTATTCCTTCATATTGGTTCTCTGCCCCTTTGTCTCTCTCTTCTCCTTCTGGGGCACCTATAATACAGATGTTACTACACTGGATGTTGTCCCAGAGGTCCCTTAGACTGTCCTTGTTCTTTTTAATTTTTTTTTCCATTCAGCTTGGGTGATTTCTTCTTCTTTTTCATCCAGATCACTGATCCCCACTCTTCTGTGTCATCCACTCTGCTGTTGATTCCCTCTAGTGAATTTTTCATTTCCATGATTGTATTCTTCAGTTCTGATTGGTTCTTTCTTATATTTTCCGATTCTTTGTTAGAGTTCTCAATGTGTATATCTGTTCTTCTCCCAAGATCAATGAGCATCCCTATGACTGTTTATACGCTTTATCAGGTAGATTGTTTATCTCTGTTGCATTTAGTTTTTTTCCTGAGGGTTTGTCCTGTTCCCCTATTTGGAACATATTCCTTTGTCTCTTCATTTTGCCTGCTGCTTTGTGCTTACATCTGTGTGTTAGGTAGATCAGCTTCATCTCCCAATCTTGGAAATATGGCCTTATATAAGAGATGCCTCATGGGGCCCAGCAATGTGCTTCCCTCTCATCACCTGTTCCAGATGTTCCTGGAGTGTCCCCTGTGTGGGCTACATGTGCGCTTCTATTGTGGTGGGGTTGCTTTTGCTGCAGGTGCATGGGTAGGCTAGGCTGGCCCCCAGGCCAGCTGGTTGTAAGGGTCAGCTGTGTGCAGTTGCTGTGGTCACTTATTATTGGGTGGGGCAAGCCATGGTATGGCTGGCTCCATGGTCTAATAGCACGCAATTACTGCTGTTTTGCTGTTAAGTGAGTCAGACCCCCATTGTGGCTGGTTGCTAGGCTCAGGACTCACAGTTACTGTAATGCAGCTCTGATGTGGCCCTCTACAGTGTGGTGTTGTGGTTGGCTCTCTGAGGAATGCAGATGGGTGAGGCTGGTCCCAGGTCTGGCAGCACATAGTTGTTTCAGGCATTGGAAGGTGCTTAGATCCCCTGTGTGCGTGTTTGAAATGGCCAGCAGCACAATCTTCTATGGCTGTCATGCCCCACCCACCCCGCCTGTATGGGCCCAGAAGTTCACTATGGGCTAGCTGGTAGGTGAGGCCAGTCTCTGGGATGGGCTACCCACCTTGGCTGTGCTGGATTGATGTGGTGCTCTAGTGGGCGGGGAAAACCCCTGTGCTAACAAGCTAGAGGAAGGAATCCATTGGTGTCTGCCAGCACAACTGAACTAGGTCACAATAATGGATTCCTCCACTGTCTCAGTTGCTGGGGGCATAGTTGCCTCCTGCCTCTATGAGATACACTCAGAGCTTAGTAAGTGAGCCTCTTTTACTAATGGCCTGTGCAGTTTTCTTGTCTCTCTCTGTTGGTTTCTGCATCAGGGGAATCTATGCATGGGCCTTTTAAGTGTGGGTTTTTCTTTCTCTCAAGTTCGATAATTGTTCAGGAGGTATTCCCCATTGGTTTTCAAAGCTGGCAAAGCCAGGTGTTATGGGATGTTTTCTCGGTTGTGCTGGATGTAAAGGTTGGCATGCTTATTGTGGCATAGGTCTCCTGCTCAGATCCCTCTGCTCCTCTGGGAAGAGCTTCGTACCTTTAAGATTGCTCTCGGCCTTGAAGTGCCACCGCTAGGATGTGAATTTTTCCTCAGCAGAGGTATATTTCTGCCTCTTCCACCCCTGTCAGTGTTGTCCCTTGTCATGGGGGTTCTTTTTATCCTTTTTCCAGATCTATCTCAGAGGAAATTGTTTCACAGACAGCTATAGATTTGTTGTGTCCGTGGGAGGAGGTGAGGTTAGAGTCCTCGTATGCTGCCATCTTTGCAGAATCTCTTCTCCAGCTTTTTATTTTGAAGAATTTCAAACCTACAGACTAGTTAAAAGAATGATAAAATGAACACGTGAATGCTCTCCACCTGGATTTTTAAAATAAGCATTTTACCATATTTGCTTTATCTTTTTCTCTCTAAATATGTATACATATTTTTTCTAAGCTGTCTGAAAGTAGATTGCAGACATCCTGACATTGTACCTATAAAAACTTAAACACATATCCTAAAAATGACTTTTGCTTACATATTGCAATACCATTTATAATACCTGAAAAAATTAATAGTAATTCCATAATATCATCTACAATCCAGACCATATTCAGATTTTTTTCAAATGCCGGAATTATTTTTAACTAGGTTCTAACTGAAAGATTATTTGAGATGAGGATATTGTGAGGAGGAACCATTACCAGTAAACTACTGAATGTGTATGCAGTGTGTATGTGTTCATTTCCCCCTCTTCTAGCCTTTTATTTTGAAAATTTTGAACTTCAGAAAAGTTTAAGAATTAGTATGATGAACACCTGTATGTCACCTAGATTATTATAACATTTTTGCACACTTGTTTTGTTTATCTTTTTTCCTCTCTTTCAAAACAGTTTGCATATAAGCTGTATGCATCACACAAAAGCACCCCTAAATACTTGAGTATGTGTTTTCCGGGAAAAGAACGTTATTTTACATAACCACAATAACATTATTACATCCAAGAAATTTAATAATTATATAATATATAATAATATGTAATATACACTACGTGTTCATATTTCCCAAATTGACCCAGAAGTATTTCTTGAAACTGCCTACTATGTGTTGTTTAGGACTTAGGTACATAGAGCTGAATAAATCAATCATATTCATATCACTACTAATGAATGCTGGAATGACTGATGACTTTATGTCTGATAGTAGCAAAGTAACTCCTGTATTTATCTTTCTTCAAATGCTTAAAGCTAAATATATTGTAAGAACACCTGGAACTTATTAATTCAGTATTGCTCTTTTACAGATGAGCCTGAAGTCTTGACAGAGCCTCCAAGTGCCACAACCACTACGACCATAGGTATATCTGCAACCTGGACAACTTTGGCAGGTTCCCATGGTAAAAGAAATAATACCATAACTACAACCAGTTCAAAGAGGAAAAACAGGAAAAATAAAATTAATCCAGAAAATGTTCAAATTATATTTGATGATCCACTACCGATCTCATACAGTCAGCCAGAGAAGGTGAACGGAGAGTCCAAGAGCAGCAGTACCAGCGAGAGCGGAGACAGTGATAACATGAGGATTTCCAGCTGTAGTGATGAAAGTAGTAACAGCAACAGCAGCCGAAAGAGTGACAATCATTCACCTGCTGTGGTCACTACCACTGTGACCAGCAAGAAGCAGCCATCTGTTCTGGTTACATTTCCAAAGGAGGAGAGAAAATCTGTTTCTGGCAAGGCTGCAATAAAGTTAGTTCCAATTTTTATTTTTATAATTTATGTTATCATTATGAGATGCTTTGTTGCTGAATTTTTTAGTAAAGCAAACAAATTAACAACTGACAAAATAAGGGTTTGTCTTTATGCTAAAGAAGGCACAATTTCATTTGAATTGAAGAATAAGGTATTTTTTAGATTTTGTATTAATGAATAAGAAAATTATTTTTACTATGTACTTCATTTTGGTTGTTAAACTTAGCCCATAAAAATACTGATTATGGTTTCTTGGGGGTTATTATTGTGATTCAGCTCTGCTAAATATGATCACGAGATAGTATCTTAAAAATTCACTCTTCATATTATGCTAAGTATTGAAAAGTGAAAAGTAAGTTCCTCATTTGTTCACCATATTTAGTCTAAAAATAAATAAAAGAATAAAATTATATAATAGATGGCCTTTATCATTTAAAAATTCTACATCCGTTCTATATTTAATGTACTTTTCCTTCTTCTGTTAAAGATTGTCAGAGACTATCAGTGAAGTGACCAGTAATTCTCTGTCCACTTGCACAAAATCTGGTCCATCTCCCCTTTCCTCTCCAAATGGGAAGTTAACAGTAGCAAGTCCTAAACGTGGACAAAAGAGAGAAGAAGGATGGAAAGAAGTTGTAAGAAGGTGAGTGTTTCTTTGATTGTTTTTCTCATTCTTTTTATGTGCTGTATTTCACAGTGAAGTGTGGTTTACCTTACAGTTAAAATCCTCCAGCTATTCCAAAGGTTGCAGACAAACTAGTGTCCCAAGGCTGCATCTGGCCAATAGAGACAGCCTACAGCCTATTTTAGGTGAAAAGAAAAGTTATATGTTAATACTTTTTAAATTGGGAGATTTTACATAAAAAGTTAGATAATTGTAGTATCTGCTTGACCCCCATAGGTGTTGGTATTTGGTAGAGAACCAATTTAAGCTCTTGAAGGTGATAGATTATGTCTTGTCAGCTTTGTAATCTTAGAGCCTAGTACATAATGTCTACTTGACATTAATGTCTTACATTACTTGTTAATATTTGAAGAATGAATAAGTATTGGTTTTAACCTACTCTAATCTTTAAATCATAAGATACCTTTATTTCAAGAATTTTAGGACTAAAATATTTTGTTATATTTTGCTTGGGATTTTGTGGTTTTTGTTTTTGTGGTTTTGTTTTTGTTTTTGTTGTTGTTTTGTGAGGAAGATTGGCCCTGAGCTAACATCCGTTGCCAGTCTTCATCTTTTCACTAAGAAAGATTAGCCCTGAGCTGACATCACTGCCCATCTTCCTCCATTTTGTATGTGGGATGCTGCCACAGCATGGCTTGATGAGCAGTGTGTAGGTCCACACCTGGGATCCGAACCTATGAACCACAGGTGGCTGAAGCTGAGTACTCAAACTTAACCAATACGCCACTGGGCCGGCCCCTTGCTTGGGATTTTTTAAGTAATGAGTGTCAAAAAGTGAAACAGTATTCAGAAACTAAAAGGTGGTAAAATACCACAAACCCAGAAAGAATGTGATCTATTATAAATCTTTGATAACTTCTTTTAAAGAACTTTCCAGAAATTTTACAAAAAAATTAAACTTTTGAGGTCAGCCAGGTAGCATAGTGGTTAAGTTCACACACTCCACTTCAGCAGCCCAGGGTTCACAAGTTCAGACCCTGGGCGCAGACTTAGCACCATTCATCAAGCCAGTCTGTTGTGGCATCCCACATAAAATAGAGGAAGATTGGCACAGATGTTAGCTCAGAGCCCATCTTCCTCAAAAAAAAAATTAAGCTCTTGATTATTTGAAACAAGAGCTGTAATGAACCAAACTTATTACTATTAATTTCAAAATGCACTGTACATTTTGTTTCTTATTTTGGACCAAAGCCACCTCCTTACCCCCATTTCTGTCTTTGTCTCTGTCTCACACACACACACACTCTTAACTCATTCACATACACACACTCTATTGGACTAATTGAAATCAGACATCACAGTACTCTCCATACATGAGTAAAGTAATTCAGTTTTTCTGCATGCATTTTATATTGTGATATACAAAGAAATTCTTAACTAATTTGAAAATAATGATCACTGACTGATTATTATACCCTTTAGGGAAAAAGGAATTATCAGGTAACTTAGATATATATATTAAAGGGCATGGGTCATACCTTACCTTTAAAAAATGCATTTTATTTTAATGTTTAACCTACCATTCTAAATAAATAACTTACTTGTTCATTAAAGCGTAATTGACTCATTCTCTTTATTGAGAGTTATACTGTATTTCTTTTAGAAGTATTCTTTAATTTAGACTTGTCAGAAATTTGTATCTTCCTTTCCTGAATCTGAATGTTTAAAATTGTAATGTAATTTTGCAAGTGTTAGATCAGTTTGGTTTTTTTGAAATTCTGGTGGGTATTTTCTCCTTCCTCACAATGCTGAACATCCTTTAGTAGGTTTCCATATTTGTGGCTAATCATTTAATGCCTCTAGAAGAATGCAGGAAAACAATGAATTTTTAAGATCATCTTTTCAGTTACATATTAGAGAATAAAAAGAAGATTATGAGTCAAACACCCAGAGGCACCCACAGAAGCCTTTCTTGAATCTTTGGGCTAGATCAGATGTCCCAACCAATGTGTCTTTACGGTACCTTTCTTAGAGCATTCATGGCATGATGTTGTAGTTTTCTTCCTTGGTGTCTGCATAGTCAATATGTGTGGGTAGGAACCCATGTCTATCTTATTTACCGTTAGTATTTGCATTAACCCAGTGCATGTCTACATATGATATGTGCTTTACAGGTATTAATGAAGAATGAAAGTCAAAAAAGCTAACGGTGTTTGGTAATGAGATGAGAAGCTATGGTAAAGCTTTATCTTTTCCTCTCTTTCTCTTTCTCTCTCTCTCTTTCTCTCTTTCTTTTCTGTAACTCCTCGTTGCCTTTTATCACCTGGGCTGAGACTAGCTGGAAAAGGATTATTCAACAATGATCTATTGTGTATTTACAGAAACGTATTTTAGTAATACTTTCTCTTTTATTTTAATCACAACCACTGATGCTAATGATGTATCTTTGCAACTTTTTAAACAGGTCAAAGAAAGTATCTGTTCCATCAACTGTGATATCTAGAGTGATTGGAAGAGGAGGCTGTAACATTAATGCTATTCGGGAGTTCACTGGTGCACACATAGATATTGATAAGCAGAAAGACAAGACAGGAGACCGGATAATAACTATAAGGCAAAATTTTGTCTCTTATGTCTTCTTCCTTTGTGTTTTATTGCATTATAGCTTAATGAAATAGAAACATTTGAGTTTTTAGTGGAACTTTGTATTTATTAACATACTTTTTTAAAATAGGAATCCAATTAGTATTTGAGAAGATAACCTTTATAATTTTTTCTTTAATTCATATGCTCTTGTGAAGTATTTCAAAGGACTTTAAAGGAATTTTTCTTTTGTATGTGTGTGACAAAGGTTTAGATAGTCTTTTCCTTACATAAACTGTTCATATGACATTCTTAAAAATTTATTCTAAGACTTTTTGAAAAGGAATGGGTTTCTAACACACTTTAAGCAGTATTTTTCCATCTTTCTCTTAAATTAGCCTTTGAGATTTGTTATTTTGAGATTGTGTCCTTAGAATATGAGCTTAGGGGCCGGCCCCATGGCGGAGTGTTTAAGTTCCCGCACTCTGCTTTGACGGCACAGGATTTCACCAGGTCGAATCCTGGGCACAGACATGGCACCGCTCATCAAACCATGCTGAGACCACATCCCACATGCACAACTGAAAAATACACAACTATGTACCGGGGGCTTTGGGAGAAAAAGGAAAAGAAAATAAAATCTTAAAAAAAAAAAGAATATGAGCTTAGTAGTAGATTTAAATCTGAAGTGGATATTTGTCTTGAATTTAATATGTCTGTATCTAAATAGTCTTAAAATAAAGATAATATTCTAAGAAATCATAGGTTTGTTTGTAAGAGGCAGCTGCCCCTTCACATAATAAGAGGACCAATAGATATAGACTACCTAAAAAAGAAAGAGGCAATTAGCTGTCTCTGTTTTGTACTTATCCTCCTCTCTTATCTTGTTTTTCCGTCTCCTGGGATAAGTGGGTAGTCATAACCTGCCTTATCTAGAGAAGAGGGAAGCGGATACCCCATATGAGTAATTTCCCCCTTAGGGTTTCCATAAGTCCTTCCTTGCGATCAAATATTGTCCTAAAGATTCAACACTAGAGTTTGACCTTATGGCCATTGTTGGCATTATCTGGATGCCTCTCTCATTCTCAGACATCATTCCAGAGGAATTATAATAATAATTCTAGTAATGGAGAAACCACTAACAAATATGTTGTAGATGGAGTTATCTTAGGTCCCAGGATTTAAAATAAAATACTGTTTTCTTACTCAATTGTATCATTTTCTTTTTTTACCTGTATTGCTTTTAGTATTGATCAACTGTTTAACTTGACAGTAATACATGGATTACACAGGCTTTTAAGTACAGTGGTTTTCCTAACTGTAATGTATTTTACAGTAGGAAAATGATTTCTTAGTTTAAGGAAACAGTAGTAAAATGAACTTTTGAAAAATAAATTCTTTACTGTTCCTTTGAAAATTATAGTGGCATGTCAGGACAGTTTATTGCTTTGTTTGCAAAATACCTCAAGAATAGTCAGAAATTTGCTCCTAGCCTTGTTATCTGTTTTCTGTATGTATGTACACACATGAATGAATTTAGGCTTTATATATTAAAAAGTAGGGGAAATTGGACCTAATTTTTTTTCTCTCAACTCACAGAGGTGGCACTGAATCAACAAGACAAGCAACTCAGTTGATCAATGCTCTGATCAAGGATCCAGACAAAGAAATTGATGAACTTATTCCAAAGAATCGTTTGAAAAGCTCCTCAGCAAATTCCAAAATAGGGTCATCAGCACCTACCACCACTGCTGCTAACAGTTCCTTAATGGGAATTAAAATGACGACTGTAGCTCTGTCATCAACATCTCAAACTGCCACAGCACTCACTGTGCCTGCAATTTCTTCTGCATCTACTCACAAAACCATTAAGAATCCAGTGAATAATGTGAGGCCTGGTTTTCCAGTTTCTCTTCCATTAGCATATCCTCCTCCACAGTTTGCACATGCTTTGCTTGCTGCTCAGACTTTCCAGCAGATCCGTCCACCAAGGTTGCCCATGACCCACTTTGGAGGTACTTTTCCACCAGCTCAATCCACTTGGGGTCCTTTTCCTGTCAGGCCTTTGAGCCCTGCCAGAGCTACTAACTCGCCTAAGCCTCACATGGTGCCTCGCCATAGCAATCAGAATAGCAGTGGTTCTCAGGTGAATTCAGCAGGTTCTTTAACTTCAAGTCCAACAACTACAACCAGTTCATCAGCTTCAACGGTGCCTGGTACATCTACAAATGGCAGTCCAAGTTCTCCTTCCGTCAGAAGGCAGCTTTTTGTCACGGTTGTGAAGACATCCAATGCCACCACAACAACGGTCACAACCACAGCAAGCAACAACAGCACTGCACCCACAAATGCCACATATCCTATGCCTACTGCCAAAGAACACTACCCAGTATCATCCCCATCTTCCCCATCACCACCAGCCCACCCAGGAGGGGTTTCTAGAAACAGCCCCTTGGATTGTGGAACAGCATCTCCCAATAAAGGGGCATCTTCCTCTGAACAGGAAGCAGGTAGTCCACCCGTAGTAGAAACGGCAAACAGTAGACCTCCAAACAGCAGCAGTTCTTCTGGGAGTTCATCAGTTCATTCTACTCAGCAACAACCCCCGGGATCTGTTTCTCAGGAGCCAAGACCACCTCTTCAGCAGTCTCAGGTTCCTCCCCCGGAAGTTAGAATGACTGTTCCTCCTTTAGCAACAACAAGTTCTGCTCCAGTGGCGGTGCCTTCTACTGCCCCAGTGACTTACCCTATGCCTCAAACACAAATGGGATGCTCCCAGCCTGCTCCTAAAATGGAAACCCCTGCTATTAGACCACCCTCTCATGGCACAGCTCCCCCTCACAAGAATCCAGCTCCAGTGCAAAATTCATCTGTTGCAGTCCTCAGTGTCAATCACATTAAACGACCTCACAGTGTTCCCTCTTCTGTCCAGCTACCTTCAACCTTAAGTACACAAAGTGCTTGTCAAAATTCAGTACATCCAGCAAATAAGCCTATAGCTCCCAATTTTAGTGCTCCTTTACCATTTGGGCCCTTTAGCACATTGTTTGAAAACAGCCCTACTTCTGCTCATGCCTTCTGGGGAGGATCTGTTGTTTCATCTCAGTCAACACCAGAATCTATGCTATCAGGAAAATCCTCATATTTGCCAAATTCTGATCCTTTACATCAGTCTGATACTTCCAAAGCTCCAGGTTTTCGACCACCATTACAGAGACCTGCTCCAAGTCCCTCAGGTGAGTTTGTATTTTCTGACATTTTTGCTGCTGCTCATTTACTCAGGTGATGTGAAAACTCTCAGTCGTTTTCTAACATTTTTACCCTATGACTATGTCAGATGGACAGAAATTGTTGTATTCAGTTAACTCAAATGCCGTTATGAATATGGTGTGTATTTTTTTGTAAATCTTTTTAGAAGCTGTAGTGGATTTTATCTTGAACTTCCCATAAATTTGTTTATCAGGAATATTTTTCTCTCAAAATAAGTCTCTTATGATTTAATTTAATAAGGTAACACCGTCAGTTTGCTTTTATTTCAAATAAATAATTAACAAAGATTGTTTAAATTTGATTTTATTTCTGATCATCTTTTTTGTTTTTAAAATAATGAGAAAAATCTAGAGCTACGTAGTTCAGTAAAGTAGCCACTAACCATATGTGCCATTTAAATTAAAACTAAATTAAAATTAAGTAAAATTAAAATTTCATCTCAGTCAAGCTGGCTGTCTTTCTTGCTTTTTAAATTTTTTTCCAGTTTTGCTGAAGTGTATTAACAGACATCATTATGTAAGTTTACGATGTGTAGCGTAATAGTTTCACTTACATATTGTGCAGTGATTACAATAATTAGCATTCATCTCATATAGATACAATAAAAAGAAAAAACAAAAATTTTTAAAAATTCTTTTTCTTTGTGATGAGTACTCTTAAGATCTACTCTCTTAACAGCTTTCCTGTATATCTTATAGCAGTGTTAACTGTAGTCATCATGTTGTACATTATATCCCTGTTACTTATTTATCCTGTCACTGGAAGTTTGTAGCTTTTAACCACCTTCCTCGAATTCCCCTTTTCCCCCGACCCCCTGCCTCTGGTAACCACAGTTAGATCTCTTTTTCTATGAGTTTGCTTGTTTGTTTGTTTTAGATCCCACACATAAGTGAGATCATACAGTTATTGTCTTTCTCTCTCTGACTTATTTTACTTAATATAATGCCCTCGAGGTCCACCCATGTTGTCGCAAATGGCATAATTTCTTTCTTTTTTATTTATTTATTTATTTTTTAATTTTTTATTTATTTTTTGAGGAAGATTAGCCCTGAGCTAACATCTGCTGCCAAACCTCCTCTTTTTGCTGAAGAAGACTGGCCCTGAGCTAACATCCGTGCCCATCTTCCTCTACTTTACATGTGGATCGCCTACCACAGCATGGGGTGCCAAGCGGTGCCATATCCGCACCCGGGATCCAAACCAGCGAATCCCGGGCCGCCGAAGCGGAACATGCTCACTTAACCACTGCACCACCCGGCTGGCCCTTTCCTTTTTCATGGCGGAATAATATTCGTGTGTGTGTGTGTGTGTACCACATCTTATCTATTCATCCGTCAATGGACACTTAGTTGTTTCCATGTCTTGGTTATTGTAGATAATGCTGCTATGAACATAAGAGTGCAGATATCTTTTTGAGTTAGTGGGTTTTTTTGTTTCCTTTGGATATATTCCCAGAAAGGAATTGCTAGATCATAGGGTATTTCTACTTTTAATTTTTTGAGGATCCTCCATACTGTTTTCTATAGTGGCTAAGTTGGCCATATTTCAAGTGCTTAATAAACACGTATGGCTAGAGGCTGTCATACTAGACAGCACAGATATCTGTTATAGAAAGTTCTCGTGGACAATGCTGACATTTATAGATTATCTAAAGATCTCCTGGTTGTGAGTGAGTGCTTTTTTTCTTTTTAGCTTTTTACTTTGAAATATTTTTAGACTTATAGAAGAAGAATTCTATAATTACCCCAGCTTCTCCTAATGTAAACATAGGATTATCTTGCATAATCATGGTACATTTATTAAAACTAAGAAATTAATATTGGTACAGTATAATTATCTCTACTACAGACTTTATTCAGATTTCTCAAGTTTTTCCAATAGTATCCTTTTTCTGTTGCAGTGTCCAATCCAGGATACCAGGTTGCATTTAGAGCAATGTGTTTGAATATAAACATTTTAAGTAATTAAAGGTAATCCATGCCAGAGATAGACAAACTGGTCTGTGGACCAAATGTGGCCTGCTACCTGTTTTTACATTTCTGGTTTTTTTTTATTGAGGTATAATGTTATCTAAGATTTTTTAAAATAGTTTTTAGGAAAATTTTAGAAAGTGTAATATGTGACCAAATAAATAGGAAATTCAAAATTCAGTGTTCATAGATAAAATTTTATTAAAGCACAGCCATGCCCATTCATTTACATATTGTGTCATGGCTGCTTTCATGCTCTGCTGACAGCCTAAAAATATTCACTGTTCAGCCCTTTACAGAAGGGTTGCCAACCTGATCTGTGTTATTGAGATGACATTCTGGGACTAAAGATTTCTAAATTTGATGGGATACTGGATGTTATTTTTACATATTTCTATAACATATAAATACAATGTAATGAACTTAGTCAGTAAATATGTCTTTTCTGGGGAGTGACTGAAATACTTAAGTGTACTTTCAAAAACAGTTTCTCTTGAGTACTAAAATAATAGAATCAATATAATTTGATTTTAAAAGATCACCATATGCTAATGTGTTGGAAATACTTTTATATTTCATTTTTATAATAGTTGGAATTTTGTGAAAATACTTCACTTTTCAAAAATTGTGAAATCTAGGTAGTGTGTTCAGAAAGACTAAAATTAAGATTTAGAGAAAAAAGAAATAAATTCTTATTATGTGGAAAGGTATAGAAAAAGGCTCATCTTCTTTATAAGGGAGGTGTGGGGGTGAAGAGTTGATGAGAACCAAAATTAACATTGAAATCTAACTTGCGAATTTATCAGAGAAGGATATTACTAGATTCAGGTCAAAACAGGCATGTTTTCCTTCACAGCTATGCCACTAATACTACACCCAAGAAAATTAACATTAGTTCAGTAATAACACCCGATATGTAGTACCATCATCCCAAGTATATTCCTTTTTTTTTCCTTAGTGAGGAAGATTGGCCCTGAGCTAACACCTGTTGCCAATCTCCCTCTTTTTGCTTGAGAAAGATTGTTTCTGAGCTAACGTCTGTGCCTGTTTTTCTCTATTTTGTATGTGAGATGCTGCCACATCATGGCTTGATGAGCGGTGTGTAGGTCTGCATCTGGGATCCAAACCAGCCAATCCCGGGCCACAGAAGCAGAACGCGCAAACTTAACCACTACGCCACTGGGCTGGTCCCCCAAACTGATTCTTTATGCTGGTTGTTTTGTTTGTTTTTTTTTTACTTTTGATCCAAGATCCAATCAAGGTTTACACTTGCTTTTGGCTGTTATGTCTCATTGGTCTCCCTCAGTCTAAAGCATCTCACTACCTTCCTTTGTTATTCTTGATATTGAATCCTTTGAAGAATCCAGTTGTCCTGAAGGATAGTCCACATTTCAGGTTCATCTGTTTCCTTAATCCATGATTATACATTCAGGTCAGATACTTTTTGCAGGAACTTTAGATAGGTAATGTTTTGAAGCTCACACTAGGATATATCAGGAGGCACTCAGTGACAGATTGTCCCACTATTGGCTATGGAAAGGATGGCCACTTAGTTAAGATGCTGATCATTAGATCTCTCCATTGTAGAAGTATAGCTACGCCTTTTTTTCCTCACCCTGTAGTTCTTTTTTTTTAAGACTTTTTTTTTTAATAGAACTTTTAGGTTACAGCAAAACTGAGAGAAAAGTGCAGAGATTTCCCACATGCCTCCTGCCCCCATACAGGCATAGCCTCCCCCATTGTCAACATCCCCCACCAGAATGGTACTTTTGTTATAATTGATGGACCTACATTAACACATCCAAAGTCCATAGCTTACAATAGAGTTCACTTAGTGTTGTATGTTCTGTGGGTTTGAACAAATGTCTAATGACATGTATCCACCATTATAGTATTGTGCAGAATATGTTCACTGTCTCAAAAATCCTCTGTGCTTGAGGAAGATTAGCCCTGAGCTGACGTCTGTGCCAGCCTTCCTCCATTTTTTTTTATGTGGGACTCCTCCACAGCATGGTTGGTGAGTGGAGTAGGTCTGCACCTGGGATCCGAACCTGCAAACCCATGCTGCTGAAGGGGAGCATGCAGAACGTTAACCACTCAGCCAAGGGGCTGGGCCCCCTCCTAAGTTTTTTAAAGATAAATTTTTATACTACCCCTTGGGTATTAAACCTTTTTAAATTCCAGTGTTGATATTAAGTCTACATGTATTCTATAATAACTAATCAAATGTTAAAACTAAATATAGAAATATTTTCCTTGGTAGTTATTCCTCTTTTATAAAGTAAAGTGGGATATAGTGAGTCTGTGGACTAAAAGAAGTAAGCAAGGAGAAACTTTTTTAATGTAAAATGTTTTGGGATATATTAGGGACCTCTTGGAATTTCAGGTTTTTCTAATTGTTTCTCCTAGAGGGTAACTATGATTATCCTTCTGCATTGTAGGTATTGTCAATATGGACTCGCCATATGGTTCTGTAACACCTTCTTCTACACATTTGGGGAACTTTGCTTCAAACCTTTCAGGAGGTCAAATGTATGGACCTGGGGCACCCCTTGGAGGAGCACCCGCAGCTGCTAACTTTAACAGACAACATTTTTCCCCACTTAGTTTGTTGACTCCATGTTCATCAGCATCAAATGGTGAGTATTATACACTGTGGTTCCTTAAGAAGAGTTTGCATATATGTTTTTTTAAAGACAAGAGGTTTTAAGTTTTTCAAAGTTTGGAATTTTTAACTTTTAAACCTCATCATAATTTTAATACTGTAAAAATGTAATTTGTATTATGACAGTCTGTGAAATCAGGAATACTTTCAATAGAATTTCTAGATTTTTAAATTAACTGGAATCAACCTCTGTTATATCAATCCTAGAATATTATATAGAAATTTATTTTAAAAGGGATCATTTTCTTGAGGAAAAAAATTAATCTTGTCGTACCTCCTATTGATTTACATTTACTTTTAGTTTTATTTGAGACTACAGCTACCAAGGAGAAAGATTTCTAGCCTTAAAGGTATTTACGTCACATGGTTTTGTCCACCTTTCAATCTCATCTACTATGTTAACAGCACAACTGATTTTCACATTATTTGATGTGTGTTTTTAGCTGTAGTCAGACTTTTGAAGCTGATTTTCAAACTAAGGAAGAGCAGTCATAGAGACTTCAACTCACATTAAGAGAATTCTCTAGTAAGGTTATTGGGTTTTGTGGGTTTTGTGTTTGTAGTTCTTAATTTTTCTTTTTTTTTTTTTGTGGGGATAAAGACATGAAATTGCTTTCTCCTTGAGGAAATTATAAGAATCATTTTTTAAACTACCAAATTTCTTCTAACAATGCTAGAACCTACATAACAGAGCCTGGTTAACTGAATGAAAGAGTAAAAAATAATTTAAATATTCGAGAGATGCATATCAAAGTACATTGCCAGTTAAAGCATGAAGTAAGTTATAGCCTGTAATGAGTTTACATATTGTGTAGTTTTTCTTGTGTTTGTCAAATAATGAGGACTGTCACATAGCAAGAGTATTTATTATCCTTGCACAGGTTTCCCTAAGTGTGAGGGTAAATGGTTTAAGAAAGAATTCAGGGGCTGGCCCCGTGGCCAATTGGTTAAGTTCGTGAGCTCCCCTTCTGCAGCCCAGGGTTTCCCAGGTTCGATCCTGGGCGCTGACCTAGCACTGCTCATCAAGCCATGCTGAAGCGGTGTCCCACATGCTACAACTAGAAGGACCCACAACTAAAAATATATACACAACTATGTACTGGGTGGCTTTGGGGAGAAGAAGGAAAAATAAATCTTTAAAAAAAAAGAAAGAAAGAATTCAAAATGACGAAATAGAAACATGCCAGAAATAATGTAAGAAGTATGAAAGTAATGTGCTAATATATATAATAAGAAAAACAGTCTATAGCAGTTCTCATTGAGGATACTCTACCTATCCTTGAAAAAGATAAAGTGAATATAGTATAACAATGTTACTTAGCCTGGTTTATTTAAACATAAGGCATTAAATAGAATATTTAAACTAAATATAACTAAGGAATAACTGGTCATTACATTTTATCCCTAACTCTTTGGCTTTTAATAAAAGGTTATAGCCTCGGTTATTTAAAGCTGTACTCAAACAACATATATCTGTATCCTAGAGGAATATGGATATTTATTCTGTTTGTTTAGTTTATTATAAGAAAGATTGACAGGTAAATATTGAAGAATGGAAGGTAATTCACTCTGTATTTTAATGATTGGTACTTTTTTTTTTTTTTTTATTAATGTTATGATAGATTACAACCTTGTGAGATTTCAGTTGTACATTTTTGTTAGTCATGTTGTGGGTACACCACTTCCCCCTCCGTACCCTCCCCCCACCCCCCCTTTTCCCTGGTAACCACCGATCAGATCTCCTTATCAATATGCTAATTTCCACCTATGAGTGGAGTCATATAGAGTTCGTCTTTCTCTGACTGACTTGTTTCGCTTAACATAATGCCCTCGAGGTCCATCCACATTGTTGTGAATGGGCCAATTTCGTCTTTTTTTATGGCTGAGTGGTATTCCATTGTGTATATATACCACATCTTCTTTATCCAATCATCAGTTTCTGGGCATGTAGGCTGGTTCCACGTCTTGGCTATTGTAAATAATGCTGCGATGAACATAGGGGTGCAACGGACTCTTGAGATATCTGATATCAGGTTCTTAGGATAGATACCCAGTAATGGGATGGCTGGGTCATAGGGTATTTCTATTTTTAACTTTTTGAGAAATCTCCATACTGTTTTCCATAGTGGCTGTACCAGTTTGCATTCCCACCAACAGTGTATGAGGGTTCCTCTTTCTCCACAACCTCTCCAACATTTGTCGTTCTTGGTTTTGGATGTTTTTGCCAATCTAACGGGGGTAAGGTGATATCTTAGTGTAGTTTTGATTTGCATTTCCCTGATGATTAGCGATGATGAACATCTTTTCATGTGTCTATTGGCCATATTCATATCTTCTTTTGAGAAATGTCTGTTCATGTCCTCTGCCCATTTTTTGATCGGGTTGTTTGTTTTTTTGTTGTTAAGCAGTGTGAGTTCTTTGTATATTATGGAGATTAACCCTTTGTCGGATAAGTGGCTTGTAAATATTTTTTCCCAATTAGTGAGCTGTTTTTTTGTTTCAATCCTGTTTTCCCTTGCCTTGAAGAAGCTCTTTAGTCTGATGAAGTCCCATTTGTTTATTCTTTCTATTGTTTCCCTCAACTGAGGAGTTACAGTGTCCGAAAAGATTCTTTTGAAACTGATGTCAAAGAGTGTACTGCCTATATTCTCTTCCAAAAGACTTATTGTCTCAGGCCTAATCTTTAGGTCTTTGATCCATTTTGAGTTTATTTTGGTGTGTGGTGAAAAAGAATGGTCAATTTTCAATCTTTTGCATGTGGCTGTCCAGTTTTCCCAGCACCATTTGTTGAAGAGACTTTCTTTTCTCCATTGTAGGCCCTCTGCTCCTTTGTCGAAGATTAGCTGTCCATAGATGTGTGGTTTTATCTCTGGGCTTTCAATTCTGTTCCATTGATCTGTGGACCTGTTTTTGTACCAGTACCATGCTGTTTTGATCACTGTAGCTTTGTAGTATGTTTTGAAATCGGGGATTGTGATTCCGCCGGCTTTGTTTTTCTTGCTCAGGATTGCTTTAGCAATTCGCGGTCTTTTGTTGCCCCATATGAATTTTAGGATTGTTTGTTCAATTTCTGTGAAGAATGTTCTTGGGATTCTGATTGGGATAGCATTGAACCTGTATATTGCTTTAGGTAGTATGGACATTTTAACTATGTTTATTCTTCCAATCCATGTGCAAGGAATGTTTTTCCATCTCTTTATGTCATCGCCTATTTCTTTCAAGAAAGTCTTGTAGTTTTCATTGTATAGATCCTTCACTTCCTTGGTTAAGTTTATCCCAAGGTATTTTATTCTTTTCGTTGCGATTGTGAATGGGATAGAGTTCTTGAGTTCTTTTTCTGTTAGTTTATTGTTAGTGTATAGAAATGCTACTGATTTATGCACGTTAATTTTATACCCTGCTACTTTGCTGTAGTTGTTGATTATTTCTAATAGTTTTTCTGTGGATTCTTTGGGGTTTTCTATGTATAAGATCATGTCGTCTGCAAACAACGAGAGTTTTACTTCTTCGTTACCTATTTGGATTCCTTTTATTTCTTTTTCCTGCCGAATTGCTCTGGCCAGCACCTCCAGAACTATGTTGAATAGGAGTGGTGAAAGTGGGCACCCTTGTCTTGTTCCTGTCCTCAGAGGGATGGCTTTCAGCTTTTGTCCATTGAGTATGATGTTGGCTGTGGGTCTATCGTATATGGCCTTTATTATGTTGAGGTACTTTCCTTCTATACCCATTTTACTGAGGGTTTTTATCATAAATGGGTGTTGGATCTTGTCGAATGCTTTCTCTGCATCTATTGAGATGATCATGTGGTTTTTGGTTTTCATTTTGTTGATGTAGTGTATCACGTTGATTGACTTGCGGATGTTGAACCATCCCTGTGTCCCTGGTATAAATCCCACTTGATTAATGATTGGTACTTTATCCTAACTTAGAGTCCCTCCCTTTAGGGACATGAATTTGAACAGATTTTAGGGCAAAAATTACCACAATTAAAGAAAGAAAAAAACCTAAGAGAAAAGTAAAATAGTAAGGATTGCCAATGAATTCTTTTTGTAATACAGTTCGTAACTGTATGTTAAACAACAGCAACAAGAAGTTAATTTATTGAATTTAGCCACTTTTCAGGTTAATTTTCCCCCAAATCTGCCTTTTTCAGCAAAACCTTAATGTAAACAGTTTTCTAATCTGTTAATATTTACCACACTGGATTAGTGTAAGAAGTCAATAGGATAATGTATCTTTTTATACAGAAGAAGTGGTACGTGTCTGAGTATAAATAATAGTTTTACTTTTGTAACTGTGTTAATGTTTATAAATTCCCAAAAAATCAACTTTGATGGAAAAAAAAGAACACTGAAATTGAATATAAATAGAAACAAATAAACCTCACTGTATTTCAATTTATTAACATAAACCTATTAAAAGAAAAAGAAACAATCCAAAAAACTCTTAAACACAGTACTTTCTGTGACCTTCAGTCTAGAGACAAATAGACTTCAGACACATCTTCACTTCTACTTAGGACGTGTTTTTTATAATGTTATGGATAAGCAACTCTAAAAGTATATGGAGTATATTGTAGGATTGAACAAATGAGTAAATAAGTCTATTGATGATGGTGTGACCCAGGGTTCTCACTGTGAGAAGACAGAAATGTGGAATGGCATAAGACAAGGAAGAATGCCGTGGAATTGGATTGGACTTAGAGGAGCAGTGTGAACTCATGCTTTTTCAATTACATATGTGTTAGATTGAATTATATAAAATTGCCATTTTCCCCACAGCTCTATCTACTCAAAAGGCTTAGAAGCAATGAATCTTCAGTAGCAGTGAGCACATCAAGTGTCCGGATCCGTCTGTTAAATATTTTTGTCCCCTCAAAAAAACTAGGGCTTCTTGAGGAAATAGCTGATTTGAGTGTTGGGGCATGGAAAGTATAAGGGGAGCCTGTGAAGTCATATAGTGTCGCAGAGTGATTAAGTGCTCAAAATGATAGGGACATGTCAGAAGGACACAGGAGGCAGTTTGGAGGGGCTCCCACTGGCCAAATCCAGGGCAATTTGACCCCCAAAATGAATAATGGCAGCTAATTGGGTAAAACAAGAATCCATATGTCCATAATGATTATAAAGTTTTAAAATTCAGAAGGGAATGTTCTTTCTTATAGTATAATGACAACTCAAAAATGTAGAGGGAATTATAATTAGAGTCATCATTTTGCAACCATTAGAGTGACTGATTCAGGCAAGACTCTCAGACTTTTGCCTCTAATACTGAATTTTTAAATAGTTTGCATTTTCTCACCTAATATACATCTTAGTACTATTTCTTTTTAACGACCATTTAGTTTGTTTTGTATGACTTCCAACTCTTTTAGATAATCTGTTCATATGAGTGTAATTTTGTATTTTTGTTTATGGTAGTCTTTTAAAATTTGTTTTCAATATTTATCTAGATATTTTTCTTAGAAGTTGCCATTCTGGATGCTGTTGTAGCAGAAGCATGACTTATTTTTCACAATATTTTTATCTAGTTTTATGTACTGGCACAGGTTTCTCCATGCATTCTACTCCTTTTCTCTCTCCCCCTCTTTAGGACATTAGGACATGATATTAGGACCCTGACAAATTAAGTTGGGATGTGGGGACACAAGACCCTTCCTTTAAAAAAAAAAAAGAAAAAGAAAGCAAAGAACCCTTTCCTGAGGCCCCAGAACAACAGATTGGTGATGCCCAAGGGCTCTGCAGAGATCACCTGAGTCCTATCCCACTCAAACTGCTAAAGTTTGTCCTGCCAACACTCAACCAGTCTCTGCAGTGATTACTGATCACTGGCTCTGGTCTGTGAGTTTCAGTCCTTGGCAAATTTAGTTGGTGGGCCATTTTGACACTCAATCTTATAAAACTATTGTCAGATCAAAAGCAGTAAAAAAAGCATTACAATTTTGAAAGGAAGAAACTAATTTTATATTGTGACCCAGTACACATGTACGTGTGTGTTGAAATTATATATTTACAAAACAATACTTATCCTTACAATGTGTGTTGCATGCTGGTATTTTCTGATCTGTTTTCTTTAACCTTTAAAAAAAATTTTATGCTAGTTGTGACCAACCACATTAATCTAATAACCTACTGTAGTTTAATAAATACTGAACTGCAGTGTGAAGAAAGCACAGTGCAATTTTCCTGCAGGAGCACTTTTTCAATTTGTAAGTCACATTGCTCTTTCGATTTGAATTCAAGACCCTGTTGTCGTTTCAAAACTGAAAGTAGATTTACCATAAAGCCAGTGAAGCTTAAGCTTCAGGGTACCTCATTTGCAAGGGGCCCTGCGGAGATCCTGTACCTAATTTTGTATTTGTAATTTTGTATTCTTTCTCTAAAAAATGTTCCCTAAATTGTATAAGGCCACACAGAACTTCTAAACCCTGTTTTTTCTCAAAATATAAACTGGCATATTTTAAAATAACATGGCTCTGAATTAGATTTGGGGGTTTTTTCTAATTAAAGAAATTATAATAATTAGGCTCTTTTCGTGGCAAGGAATATTGAGCCAGCAAAGAATTGCAAGGAAAGTGGTGTTTACTTTAAGGCTATCTCCAGAACCATCCAGGATTTGGGACAGCTATTCTTTCCATCTTTCTGGAGGATTTGTGGTCTCTCACTCGAGGTCTGTTTCTTGTGCGTCTCTTCTGTTTACTCTCTTTACACCTAGGCTTCTTGATAAGCTCATCTTGTATATGGTTCTCAAAGATTCAGTTCATAGTTAATTAAACCAGTTTTTCCCTGTTCATCAATTGCCCCTTTCTGAATGAGGAATATAATTGGCTCAGCTCATATATTCAAGTCAGGCCATGTCAATCATAGATTGTGGGCTAGCCTGAAATTCATCATTCTTCAGCCAGATGCCTGTCCTCAGTCCTGTAAACCTGCAGGAAGGAAGCAGAAAACAGTCATCTGATAAAAACTGTGGCTAGTGAGATGGCAGAATCTGTGAAGAGGGCAAATCTCTTAAATGGGGCTGATCAGCAAGCAAGGCTAGTTATTCCATTCATTTAAACATATTGGAGGGTTGCTGCTATTTTGCTTTTTGCTTTTGTTTTTGGAAGAATACAGGAAAGAGAAACTAGATCTAAGACTGAAGTTAGGGCAGGCTCCCAAGGATGAGTCTGGGAGAAGGCAGGATTCATTCCTCCGTCCTTCCATTAGTTCTTCCTGCCTTTTGTCCTTGGTTGCCTCCTGCTTGCCTGCCTTAGTGTTAGTTGTTCTGGGCTGGTTTTTCTTCAGCTGGGTAATTGTGCCCTCTCGATACGTAGTTTAAAAAACAAAAAACCAAAACTTTGTTTATCCTTTGTGTTTACACTTTCTTGTGTTCCATTTAGTTCAATTTAGTCTTTTTTGAAATATTCTTTGATTTCTAATACTTTCCTGAGTTTTGTCATCTTATTTCCAGTTTTACTAATTCTGGATTATGATGTTCTTTCATATCTTTTTCTTTCATTTATTTTAGGTTATAGTTTCTTTCTGATTGCCTTTGGAATATTAGGATATAGCTTTCTTTCTGGCGTGCTTTTATTATCTACAAGATGTTATGGGTCCATATGTCTTTTAGTTCATATGATAGCTTTGTATGGAATTTGACTGCAGTTCTATTTTTTTTTTCTATTTTTTAATGAAATGAGTTGGCCTGAACTTTTGGAAGGGATAGGTGGATCAGGATATCTTTTCTCACTTAAAGGCTCTAGAATTGCCTCTTTTAGGGAAGTGGCCTTGCACTTTATTAAATCTGCTGGCTTTGTTGTCCCATACCCACCCACCAACCCCACCTCTGCCCTACTCTTGACTAGATCTTCTCTTTGCTTTGCTTCTCTTGTCTCTTTCCTGCTCAGTTTGGAATCCTCGAAGTTTCTTGTCAGTGAGGAATTTTATCCTGGAAGGAGGCCTCAGCAGGTACTTTTGAGAGTTCTTAGGGCCCATATTGCTCCAGCTCCTTCAGATCTTATTGTGAATCCTTTGCAATCACCGATGCATTGGCGGAACTCTCCCAGTTTCACCTGCTGTTCTCAGATTGGCCTGCCTTGCTTTCTTTTGAGTACTTTTGACTGTTTCGTGTTTCCCCTCTTTTCCTTTTCTTAGGTCTGCAGAATTGCTTCCTTCCACGTATGCTGATAGCACATGAGTCTTATAGCTATCGACGATTTGTCCCTATTCACTTGTATCTTTGGATTCATCGATACCTTTTTCTTAGTTTGGTTATAAATGTTATCTATGGGTTTTTGGCTTTGCTAATTTAGTGGCTTTGTTTTTATGGGAGGATTTGGGAAGAGTCAAAACCTGTGCTACTGCCACCTCCATCTTCCTAGAATTCCCTCTTATACCAGTATAATTTTAAGGTGAATTTAAAAATATTCATAATTGCTTTAAAGACACGTATGTGGCTTTTCCATTGTCTTATGATTTGTTAACAGTAAATGCTGTCAAATAATGCTGATGGATCCATGATCACAGGAGATACATTTTAACTTTTCATTAAGGGTAATAGTTTGCTTGGTTTACTTTTACAGATAACAAGTCCATATGTTTCATGTTTTTCTTCCCCAGTAATATCAATATCCATATAATAAATTAAAATTTATAAAGTACTTTCACATTCATTCTTTTTCGTTAATAGTCACTACAGCTCATTGAGAAGTGGTACTATCAATTTAACCAAAATAGACCTCTGCGAGCACTAGTAAGATGGAATTGATCTCCACGGTACTTTCCAATTCTATATGATTCTAAAATATATATGAGAAGTGTTTTTTAAACATATTCAGGCTAAGAGTACTACTGAATTTTTCTTTGTCTTCCAAATTCCCTGAAAAGTATCTTGAGAAGTAGAATCTTTATGCTTTCATGTGTGTGTGTGTGCACACGTGCAGATTGATTGATTGATTGATTTTTGTAAGTTTATTAGCTACCTGAATCCCTTGGATGGTTACAGACACACACACTCAGAAAACTTAAAGGTAAAGATGGTTGAATGGAAAAGTATAATTAAATGACTATCTCTAGGACATACAGTCAGGCAGTTATGAGTAAATTGTAGGTATTCAGGTAACTGTTTTAACTTTTAAGCTGAAACTCCTCCACCATTTATATTCTATTTAAATTTAAATGTACTTAATATTTAATCTATTCACAAGAAATACAATTTTGGTTATTTTTATGTTTTCTATGTAGTGTGTGAAGACATTGAGTCACTAATGAATACTGTCATGTTGACTATATTAAGAACTCATCTTGTTTTGATAAGTAAAGTTTAAACTGTCATTTCCAAAAGTATGTTCTGTGGAATACCCACAAGATACAATAAAACAAAGTTGGGCAATGAGGCATAGCCTTCTGTTGGTATTTTATCAGCATATTAAGGCTCTGTGAAGTCCTAATTTGAAGAAACTTATTTTTTGCTTAAGCTACATTTTCCAAATTCATTAGATACCTGAATTCCTTTGTTTTTTCATTATAACATACGAAGGGACAAGTGTTCCCAAGGAATACAGTTTGGGAATTGCCAATACAGGCATGATTTTCCCCACCTCCATTTTGTTGTTGTTAATGTTTGGTTTTTTTTATTTACACATTGTCTTCTCATTGCTCTGATGTTATATTTTACTCAGTATCAAGGCTTAATTCATTTAAATATTAGTTAGTTTTATGGTTTATTACATATGTAGTTGCAGCATTCCCATCTTCACATTCTACTATCATGTACCTAAATGGAAAAATTATGAGCCAAATTAAAAAATGACTGTGAAGTCATGGAACTTTAACCAAATTTTAGTATGCATAACTTATAATTTAAGCATTATTCTTATATTTCATTTTCCTTAGAGAATGCATATTTAAGGTGTCTTCTGAATTTAAGATTTGATTTTACGAAATTACATGCTCTATAGATGACATGTATACCATTTCAAAATATCTTTTCTGTAGATTCTCCTGCACAGTCAGTATCCTCTGGAGTTCGTGCACCTTCTCCTGCCCCATCATCAGTACCTTTAGGCTCAGAAAAGCCCAGCAACGTCTCTCAGGACAGAAAAGTTCCAGTCCCTATTGGGACTGAACGCTCTGCACGTATCAGGCAAACTGGAACTTCAGCTCCATCTGTTATTGGGAGTAATTTGTCCACTTCGGTAGGGCATAGTGGCATCTGGTCCTTTGAAGGGATTGGTGGCAATCAAGGTATGATGTGCTGTCCTGCTTATGGAAGTTAAGTTTATGCCTTTAACTAAAATATTGTAAGCAGTATTTAACTTTCATAGTCATTCTTAAAAGATCTGTACTCGTATCTCTTTATTTTGACTAATCACTTTTATTTAAGAGTTCAGAACATTTTTTGCTCCCATGTGATCTTCCATTGAGTTTATCATTGTTTTCTGAAAATAGTCTGATGCAAGCATATTCTTTTCTTCATTTCATCATATTAAGGAGATATTAATATTTCCTTTGAGGCTCTTTAACTTTTATCTTCTCTTAGTTTTTATTCTTTTGTTTTGTAACACAAGTGTTCAGGTTATTTTATTAGGCCACTAACACTACCTACAAACATGTAAATGCTGCAGTAAATATATAAAAGTAGGTCATAATTTTGAAGAAATTCACAGTTCAATGTGGAAAATATTAGATATATATAAAATATTTTGCTGTCTTCTGATTTTAAATAACTATTTTTTTCTGCCTCTGTTTTCCCTCAGACAAAGTAGACTGGTGTAACCCTGGGATGGGAAATCCTATGATTCATAGGCCGATGTCTGATCCAGGAGTGTTTTCACAGCATCAAGCAATGGAGAGAGAGAGTACAGGAATTGTAACTCCTTCTGGTACATTCCATCAGCATGTTCCTGCAGGATACATGGACTTTCCTAAAGTTGGGGTAATGGTGATTTAAATAAGCATTTTCATTATTTCTAATGGTTTTCTTATTATTAGCTTTATTTCACTTCCAAGTGGCTAAGCATTTGTGAAATGATGCTGGGGATTTGGCTGTAATTATGGGTCAAAATATGGCTAAAATATAAATATTTATGTCTAGATTTTGTCCCAGTTGTTTAGAGAAATGTTTTTTGACAAAATATTTTGGATATAGTAGGTTTGTGTATAATCTAATACTAGAAGAAGTCATGTAATGGAAAATAATTTTTAGATTACCTAGATAACTTACATGTTTCCAATGACCTGTACGTTTCAAATATCAATTTTTAAGGCTATTGATTATATTGGGAAAAGCAAGCAGTGACTTGAATGTGCATGATCTTTGTTTTCTCCTTGTTTAAGGGTATGCCTTTTTCTGTGTATGGGAATGCAATGATTCCTCCAGTAGCACCTATTCCTGATGGTGCTGGAGGACCCATATTTAATGGCCCTCATGCTGCGGACCCCTCTTGGAACTCCCTGATAAAGATGGTTTCAAGCTCCACAGAAAATAATGGCCCTCAAACGGTAAGGCTGACCATTCAGGGAACATTTATTTAGTGTTAAGAGATGCCAAGACAAATAGGATACAGGTAAATTATGATAGAGTATGGTGATTATGGGCAGTTGAAGAAATTTGAGGGAAATTAAATATAGCTGGAATATAGCAGAGAGATTTAGAAAAAGATTTGGTGATGTGGTACCAAAGGTCATGGTTTGTGGCTAAAATTATGAAAGGCATAATATATTCCATGGCGTAGCAGATGGTAAGTAAAAGATTTTAAGTTGCAAAATTGTTGTAGTGTAATTTTATACATCAAAATTTACTAGTGGTGTGAAAAGGGCCATGTAGAGGTTATTTATTAAAAGTATGAGAAATGTCAAAACAAATGTATAATTATAACTGAAAATTCACAGAAATTGTTGTATATTTTAGCTTGTTTTGTTGTATGTTTGATGTCTTGGACTCATTTTTATTCCACAATCATCAATCTGTATGTGCTCGGGTAACGGTTTAAAAAAGATGTTGATAAGTCAGATCCTGTTTGAGGGATAAAAGGCGAGGCAGGAAAATGACAGATAAAAAAGTGGTTTATCAATCATTGCTTTTCTTCATTGTTTCTGAGTATGTTATACGTTGAATGAGATTTAGCTATTTTAGTCCATAGATATTAAGAGCACTTAGTTTTTAAGAATTTCGTTTTAATCAAATCTGTGTTAAAGACATAATTAATAAAATACGTGCTTTATATTCACAGGTGTGGACTGGACCTTGGGCACCTCACATGAACAGTGTGCATATGAACCAGCTTGGCTGATGAGGATCAGCTTGTTAGCCTGCAGATTCCTTTTTATTCAGAGGAAATCACAAGTGGCCGAAAAAAATTTATGCTCCCAAATCATTCTACTGATGTGCTTGACTGAAGTGTGTAGGCTTTTTGCAGAAGAACTTACTAACTGACCTATTTTCTGTGAACATTTGTGACTGCCCATTCCCCATCATCATCCGTTGTACCTTAGTTAGCATTTTTCTTATCATTTTTCTTTTTTTCTTTCCCTCTTCCCCTTTGGACATAACTTTCTGTTGAAGCTGTTCTTTGGCTGGTTGGTTTTAGTACTGTAAACTGCTTCTGAGCAAACACGGAAATTTAGCAAAATTATGTAAACTTGATCCTGAAGTTTTAGAATGGCAAATAAATGTACAATTGTTTACATAACAGAAAAGGCTAAGCAGAAAGTAAATTTCAATATGTCAGTATAGAGGCTCTACTTTATGTAGACTTAAATTAATGTGAGATATGTACCTTCATATTCAGAAATCTGGATGTTTCCTTCATACATTAAACTATTAATAAGCATAACTTTTCTGCTTGTGTAATTTAAGTATAAAGTAAAACAATGGGCATTATCAGTGAATTTTTCCCGACGTTGGCTTTTAAAATACCCATCTTGCTCACTTTTGAGTTTGTTTGCAGCAAGGCACATATAGAAGAAGAAATTTATCACTTTTCCATGTCTTTGTATTACCTTTTCACACTTTTAAAACTAATACACACTTCTCTCTTCACTCTGTTCTCCTCACCTTTACCACTAATACCAGTAAAATTCTCTTGCTGATCGTGAAATAATTTTGTAAAGATTTTTACTGTAATGGCTGCTACAGACAGATGGAACACCTTCATCATCACCTGTGATTTCTTCTAACCATAAAGTGTTTAGTCTTTCTGAGAACTTAAAAAGCCACCACTGGTTGCCAGTCGGCATATACAAGCTCTTAATATACTGTTTATTATTAAACAATTCAGTGTACTATTTTATATTGGATAATATTGATTCTTAACATTGGCTTTCTAGTCATCAAGAGTCAACATAAAAATTCCAATTTTCAGTAATTTAGTGGAAAGTATCTTTTTATTTTTCAAATTTTAAAGGCTTCTTGTTCTCTACACTTGTATATTATCAGTGAAAAGGATCAACAGCTAACTTGGGGCAAGTAATAAAAGAAATTTTGCATTTGTCGTTAAGACAATTATGGTAAATATGAATACACAGATTATAAGATAAAGTCTCCATTTAACTTGTTTATATAAGATCAGGGCCACACTAAACTACTCAGTGGAATTTATCTATTTCATTCACTTGAAATAATAAACAGTAACATATCCAAGAAAAATGTGTGTCCTACCCTCTCTCATATTGAAAAATAAATTCTATGGTCGAAATGTAAAAGAAAGTAAGCATAAAAGTGAAGAAATGTATGTATCAATCTTTTTTTTTTTTAATTAGACATAAATTCCACAGTGGTGAAACATAAACATCAACTAAAATTCAGATAAATCACCCAGAATTGATATTATTAGTATGGTTTCTTGGCTGTTCAAGTAAATGAAATGATTTCTTTAGTAGCCTGAGTAAAGAGTAAAAGAAGATTGCTCAAACAGATCCAGAAGTGTGTAAAAAACACAACTATATCTTTAGGAGGTGGTCTTAAAATATATAAATTTGTTTTTCTACCTGTCTCTGATTGATATGACCAAATTTGAAGGAAAAGCTAAATGATATCCTACAAATTAATCTAGCTATGAAATAAAATAAAATTATAGCACTTTACTATGAAAGGTGTGTAATGATATTTAACAGAGTATTTTATATGACTTTTGCCACTATCCTATAATTTTTTTCCTGTTAACTAGGGTTATTTTCTAATTAAAATAATCCTGCTAGATAACAGATACTACCCAATATTTATTACAACACATGAGTTATGTGGATTCACAAAACTGAATTTCTTAAGATGGCATGTCTTACTAAAAAGGAGAGGAAAAAAACCCCTATATTTTCTTGACTTTCAAACCGTGGGACGGGGGGGATATAGATTGGAATGCTCCATATTTAGTTTTGGGGATCAGGCTTGTTAAGTACAATACCATGGTTTTAGAGGTCTGTACTAGGAACATTTTTCAAATACATTTTTTATATTTCAGATGTAATGCAGTGCATTTTTATTTGAACAATAAAAAAAAAGAACATAATCTTTTGAGACCATGCAGGTCTTTTTCTTTCCCCCTTTTTGAAAGTATGTGGTGTGAGTAATTGCAGACTACATAAGGTATTTCTTTTCCCTTATTTTAAGAAGTGACTTAACTCTTGGAAATAACACTTGAGTTAGTTCACGCCTTAAATCCCCAAATAGTTAATATTCCATTTATTGTGTAATCTGTTTATACCAACCATTCTGTTTTAGAAACGATTTTGTTGAGTGCCAACAGAATCCCCATTTCATGCCTTTTCAACATATGTTTCATCATATATCAACATATTCACAAAAACTCATTTTAGTATTCATGTGAAAGATATTTTTCCCTTCTGTTTCCTGTTACTGTAAAGTTAAATCATTTTATTTTGCTAGTAATTGAAAATAATTTTTTGATAAATTATTAAACTTATAGTCACTTTTCTTCTCAGGAAAGGAAAAGTGGAGGGACGGTAAGTACTAACTGATCCTGTCTTCTTCATGAAAGTATTCCATCTTTCTTTTGACTCAAATGACTTAAATACACATTTCATAAAAATTATTTTGCACACTATATTATCCACTTTACTTTTAAAACAATACAACATATTAGACTAAACAAGGAAATTGAAGATCACAGAATCTTTTCAGACTTTCTGATTTATTCAATCTATTTGTACTTCAGTGTTTTTCAGAAACACACTCATTCCCACAGATCTTTACAGAACAGAACATTTAAAGCATGCCGAAAGTTTCTTTTAAATGACAAGTTTTAAATCAGATTATTTCAGTGATTAAAATTTCAAAGGAAAACCAATTCACTGTTTTTAATCACTATAATATAGAGATTCAGTATTCCATCTACTCAGTGTATTTTTACTTTAGATAAGCAAATCTCTCCAGATGTCTTTTCTTTTCGTTCTTTCTGTTTTTCTTGTTTTTTTGAGGAAGGTTAGCCCTGAGCTAACTACTGCCAATCCTTCTCTTTTTACTGAGGAAGAGTGGCCCTGAGCTAACATCCTTGCCCATCTTCCTCTACTGTATATGTGGGACGCCTACCACAGCAGGCTTTTGCCAAGCGGTGCCGTGTCCGCACCCGGGATCCAAACTGGTGAACCCTGGGCTGCCGAGAAGTGGAACGTGCGCACCTAACCACTGCGCAACCAGGCTGGCTCCTCCAGATGTCTTTTAATATTAATGTTTAATATACCTATGTTATACTTTGTAAATTCTGGATGCTCCTGAATCTCTTTAGAAATATACATCCCATTGATAAATGCTTGCTTAAATAAGTCACAACATTCAATTAATGGCTGTTATTGTGAATTAACTGGTGTTATTAATTGCAAATTAACTGGTGTTAATTCCAGGTGACTAGAATTCAGGGTAAGAGCATTACTAGTGCTTTTAATACAACCCACTGTGTTACATACCTTGATTGCAAAAATACTATCACTTGTATTTTAGGTAAGTGAATATAGAGAAAAATGTGCCACTGAGGCTTTAACCTAAATAAGAATCCCTTTATAATGTGATAGCTGGAATACAGAACTAATAGATGTGTTGTAAGTTTCATATTAGACTTCTGCCTTTAAATGAATTCACACTTTTGAAAAGTAAAAGCCAATTTTGCATGCTCAATACTTAAGAACCAGTTATAAGAAAGATGATATGAGGAGGTTTTTCAGTAGGAAAAAAACAATAATTCTGTATTGAGTAGCTTTGGTTTTGAAAAGTAATGCCTTAAGAAAGAAAGAAGTTAAACCTAAATCTGATTCCACAGAATAACAATTGCTCGTGAAAATCATTTATCTTTTGAAGGTTCTTTTGCCATACATTTCAGAAGGCATATTTGAGAATGAGTAATTTAAATGACTGTACAGTTTATATGTATAATAGCCTATATTCAAATTTTGAGCTGCATTCCTGTGTTTAGCACTGTGATAAGAATTTCAAATACTGCAGAAAGAAAATGAAATATATAGTCTCTGTTTTTAAGGAGCTTAAATAAAGTTAAAAAAATTAGTTGTGTGACACAACAGTAATATAAAGGTTGAACTTTTAAAAAGTGTTTTAGGGGCCGGCTCAGTGGCGTAATGGTTAAGTTCGCACACACTGCTTTGGTGGCCCAGGGTTTGTGGGTTTGGATCTCTGGCACAGACCTACACACTGCTCATCAAGCCACGCTGTGGCCATGTCCCACATACAAAATAGTGGGAGATTGGCACAGATGTCAGCTCAGGGCCAATCCTCACCAAAAAAAAAAAAAAAGTATTTTAATGTGTTGCACAAGTTCATTAGTGAAGTGTTAGAGTTGACGTGATTTCAATTGGTTTGCTCAATATTTGTATAGTCATTTTATATTGTATTCTGCAACTCAGAAGATAGAAGGTATCATAATGTTGGATGACCATTAACATACACATTAGTGCTAACACTTTCCTTTTGCTTTGGGCTTTATAATTGACAAATACTTCCCCTAATATTCTCTACCAAGTAGATAGCAAGTTTTAATCATCCCCATTATATGAATTTAAAAATTCATGTTTACATATATGAAATTAGCAGAACTTAAACATTCATAAATTTTATTTAGATTACAATACTCAAACTTAAAGACTGGAACCCTTTAAAATGAGAATATGTGACCCCAATGTGTAGCAGAAAAGGTAGACCAACACTGCTTGAAGAGGTCCCAGGCCTGACCCCTGATACAGCTCCACGGGAGAAAGTCTTAGAGATCTGAGGAGTAGCTTGAAAACACTTGATTTACTTTATATGAGCAGTGAATGCATAAATACGGATTTTTTTAATCAACTTCCTTTTTCCTGGATATTAAAAAGTCAGAGTCCCTAGGCTTCAGTGCCACTGGAAGGGCTAACTGCCAATGTTACCAGCTCTCTGGAGGGAGGGGGGGGTGGCAGCATAGAAGTTGCCTCTGTACTCCCACAATCTTTAGGCAAAATATTTCCATTTAAAATTAGTTCCCGCTTTAAATCAGTAGTCAGCAAATGGTTGCTGCTTTTTTAATTTAAATAGGGAGATACATTGGTAGGCTTTTTCTTTTAAAAAGGAAAGTCTCTATAGAGCATATATTGGGATGTGTATATTTGAACATATTTAAATATCCACCTATAGACATCAATTTGGGTGGGTGCACAATGAAGCACTAACAGTAGCCGCACTTGACATTATCCCAACTTGTCGGAGGCTTCGTTTTAATCAGCATTTTATTCCACTCAACACAATTTGGCCTCTAGGTCTAAGGGTGACCCTTCTATGAGAAACTTTATGTCATTCGTTTGCTTGCTGTTGCCAGGAACACAAAACTAAGAACTAGTCCATGTAGACTTTGCGTATTCTTTTTAACCAGAAGACACCTAATGTTGCTGTTCAGGCTCCTGAAAGTCTATGGGGTACATGTGAGCAGTAGTAAAGTATTCACCACCCTGCTAGTGATTATTCCCCTTAAGTCAGAATATAGTACTTTACCATTCATATGCTATTTCTAATGAAAGAGAAAATATTGAAGGAAACTCAGTTTACAGGTGGGCTTGAAGATGCTAACTGGAACAGATGAGCCGGTTAGATCTTTATACCACAGACTGAATTATGCCTGCTGCTTGAAGGTAGTTAATTAAAACTCGGGTTGGCCACAAACACATGCCTCTCTACAAACTGGCATTTCAGCAACCTATTGACTCTTTGGCAGTATAATCTCAATCTCTAACGGAAGCAGAGTGCACGTAAAGAGGTGGGGAACTACCTCTAGTCACAAAAACCACCCACCAAGCTTAACCTACTACAAGTGACGCCAGGAGGTTAAGTGAAAAAGAATGGAAGAGCACACGCTGAAGGCACTTTCCAAGGCGAGCGCTCCCTAGAGAACGCCCCGCCCGACGCAGGGCAACAGCGAGCTTCGCGACTCCACGCCAGCAGCGGAAAAGTTCCGTGTGCGCCCAGTAGGCTTGCCCAGTGCCGCGTGGGAAAGGCGGAACTTCCCTCTCTCTTGCGTCATCCCCAGTGCGACGCAAGACGTCACTCGCTTGACCAGGAAGGTGAATGGTGGCTGGGGGCAGGCGCGCGTCCGCCTTACGCCAGCGGTCGCCCGCGCATGCGCGTAGCGGCCTCAGCAGAGCGGTGCACGCTGCTAGGCTATGAGCACCGCGCTTCGCGCTAAGCCTTGGCCGCGGATATGCTGTGCCGGCTAGGCGGTAGATGGCTGCGGCCGCTCCCTTCCCTGCAGCTCGGGCCCAGGGGCCCGCCGGCTGCGCTGGCCTCAACAGGCTGCGCCAAGCATTCCGCTCTGCCACTGTGGGCAGTGGCGTCGGTCTCTGCAGTGGGCCCGGGCGGCCAGGGTGGCTGGTACGAAGCCTTGGCCAGGTCGGCGCCGGTGCAGGGCGCAGAGGAAGTGCTGCTCGGCGCGCACTCCGCCACGGGCCTGCCCTGGTGGGGCAGCATCCTTCTCACCACCGTGGCCCTGCGCGGCGCCGTCACCCTGCCCCTAGCCGCCTATCAGCACTACATCCTGGCCAAGGTGAGGGGCGCCGACCCGCGCGTGGACCCTGCGCTTCCGTCTCCGGGGAGGGTTGGTTGACGTCTACCAGTGGCTTAAGATCCCTGGATACTTCCGGTGTGCTTAGTGTTGATCATCGTGACCACTTTATTGCTAAGAAATTTAGCTAGCATTGGATGTGCGAAATAGATGTTTGGCGAAACTTGTACCTGTCATTTCGTTTACCCTACTGGGTATGTGCTCAAAGCATAAGTAGTTACTAAGCTTGCTGTTAGAGAACGAGAGAAATAAAGGAATCAGTACCGGAAGAAATTGTTTGGAGAAACCTATAAAATTACCTTCTTAAAGGTTCTAACAGCCTGTATGTCTGCAGCATCTTTCCTCCCCAAGTATTCCAGCTCATCTTTCTCCGTAGGAAAAAACTAAGCTAGCAATTTGCAAATTTGATTCCTTATTCAGGCCGTACCACCTACAAGCCTGTGTCTGGTTGGTCGCAGCCACTTGACCTTCAGTGCTTCATTATCTTTTCTGTGGAATCAGAATAGTAATATCTTCCTGGCCTAATTCACAATGTTATGGCATGAAATCAGATAATAGGATTAAAGTGCTTTGAAAGCAAAGTATTATTCAAATATGAAACTTCAAAAGTAATGGCTTTCATGGTTTTAGATTATTATAATTGGGGAAGAAAACCCGGAAACGGCACAGGAAGGGAATCATCAGCACCGTTAAGGCAGTGAGCTACTTCACAGAGAAAATTAACACGGGACAGAAATACCGGCAAATTTTTTGTGGCTCTGTGGCTGTCACAGAGCGTATTAAAGCCTCTTAATTAATATACTTCTCTTTTCTCAGTTTCCATTACTGGTAAATCCAGGGATGAAACATTAAAGTGCAGGGTGCAGTTTTCATTTAATCCTTATAATAACTCTGTGGAGTAGGCGCTGTTGTAAGCTTTATGTATGAAGGAACAGGATTTCAGAGGTTAAGTAACTTACCCAAGATCACACAGCTAAGTGTAGAAGCTGGAATTTGAATTTGGTTGTATCTGAGGATCTCTTACGCAAACAAACATGTTATGCTTAGACTTAAAGTTTCTTGGCATGATCAGTAAACCACATTTTTAAATGAGTTGAGGGAATAGAGAGTAAAATTATGAGTGGTTACGAATAAAGATCCTTTATGTGCGCATAACAAATTCTACTTTTTCTTTAGCTAGGTGGAAAATTTGCAGCCAGAAATAAAAAACATTGCAAGGTGTCTTAACCAAGAAGTTGCAGTTCGTGCACATCAGTTGGGGTGGTCCAAAAGAGTTGCCAGGTAAGCTGATTCTATGCATATAAGACCGTGAATATATATATAATTTGTAAGTGATGATGTTAATTATAGGTTTGGGTGTTCTGTAGCTTTCGTAGCAAAGTAATTCTTTTTACTCTTTAATATTTTATTAAGTTTATGTGGCATGATAGTTTTATATACTGGACTGAAAACAAAGAAATGGAGAAACAGATAAGAAGAGTAAGTTCCTTGCTCTTAAGGGACACCAGCCTACTTAAAAAGACCTGTTATCAAATAATGACTGAATTAAGTACTATAAATAAGGTACGCACAGGGAGTTGGATCATCGTGGAGCTGCAGGGAACACTTCACAGGATGAAGATACTGTGCCAGTCTGTTAGGATTTTAGTCAACAAATGATATAGATTATTTATAAACTTGGCCTTTTTGTAAAAGGTGTAGCAGGCAATAGCCCACACAAATGGGGAGGTAGCAAATGTGAATGCCATGGTGGAAGCAACTGGATAGCCACGGTGCTGTCCATCCACTGTGGTTACCCTCTGTAGGTGAGTGTCTGGGCTCTTAGAGAGCCCTTACCCAAGGGTGCTTGACCAGGTTGCAGTTGTATGCTTGCCTTCATTCACTGGGAACTTCTATGTCCTTCTTCACTCAGCCTAAGCTACTACTTAGTTTCCCAAATTCTTATCCTTACTGGACTGTGACAGAGTGTTCACCAGTTCACAACAATGAGAAAAATAAGGGCTTTGTACTATGAATATGTAATATATATATATATATATATATGATTATCTATATATTTTTATCTGTATAGGTGTAAATTCGCCAACTATCTTCAATCCGAAATTGCCTCCCTTTTTATTTAGTGTTAAAAAGACCTTACATTTAAAAAAGTCATCATGATAGCTTAATGTCTTTACTTAATAAAATAAAGTTGGCAAACCTATAGTTTTGAAGATTTAGTGATCAGAGAAATCTGAGAACTACAGCTCTAGGCCAAAAGAACAGATTAGTAGCTGCTCACCTGGGTTATGAATCCAGCCTAGACAAGACTGTGCACTTGCTTGTGCAGCACGAGCAGGATGATTGTCCAGACACATCCTTATACAGATGGGTGGTGTTCTAGGAAGACACATCTGAGGGTTTCCTGCATTTTCAATGGAGCTTAGTCTTGAAGGGTGAAAGGGAATTTGGGATGTAGACAGCCAGGAAAGTGGGTTATCTACACAGATGATATAATAACTTCCAAAGGCATACTAATGTAGAAGTCTGATTGTTGGATAACCTAAGTCATTCAGGCACTAGAATATACAGGCATCTGTAGAGGAGTAACAAGAGATAAAGTTGGAAGAGAAGGCAGAGGCTAAATTACAAAGAGCCTGGAATGTCTGTGGTACTGTCTTAATTCAGTACACTATAATTCGATTAAATTCAGCAAACCTGTTGAATGCATACCTTTTTACAAAACATGCTACAAGAGATTTAGAGGGGCCGGCCAGGTGGCATAGCAGTTAAGTGCGCACATTCCGCTTCAGTGGCCTGGGGTTCACTGGTTCAGATGCTGGGTGTGGACATCTGCATCCCACATATAAAGTAGAGGAAGATGGGCACAGATGTTAGCTCAGGGCCAGTCTTCCTCAGCAAAAAGAGGAGGATTGGCAGCAGATGTTAGCTCAGGGCTAATCTTCCTCAAAAAAAAAGATTTAGAGATAAATAAGACCCAACACTTGACCTTCAAGGAGACTGTAGTCTAGAAAGTAGGACTTAAGAACAGGAATAACTAATATAGTTAACAGAGAAATAGATTAAGAAAATCTTCATGAAAGAGTTGATTGAAGAATAGAGACCATTTTGACAGACCAAGAGCATACTCAGTACAAAATCACATTGCTTCAAAAGATGTATGCAGGGATCAAGTCAGTGAGCTTGGATGGAGTGGAGGGATTTGAGTAAAATGTGCTTTCACCTTTAGTATTTCTGGTATAAATCTTGGTTATACATACCATGTCAGTAGTGAAATTTCCCTTGTTAAAGTCTAATTGGCCAAAGACTACCAGGCACAAAGCCTGTAGTCTGACAATATCAGATTTATTGAATTGTTATATAATTTGCGAACATTGCTAGAGAATTTTCAGTGAAAGGCTTTACTTGCCGTTTGTTTAGGCAGCCCCTCAATACAGCCTGTGACAAGTAAAAATTGTACACAAATCTTTTAGCTAATAACCACAACATGAGAATGTTTGTGCTATGGGTATAATACAGTCATACGCTGCCTAATGATGTTTTGGTCAACAATGGACCACATATATGGTGATGGTCCCATAAGACTAGTACCATTCAGCCTGCATGTGTAGTAGTCTGTACCATCTAGGTTTGTGTAAGTACACTATGTGATGTTCACACAACAACGAAATTACCTGATGATGCATTTCTAAGGACATGTCCCTCTTGTTAAGCAACGTATGACCGTATGTGGGAGAAACTCAGGAAAACTGAGTAACTCACCAAAATGGCGGAAGCCCTCACCTTAAATACCATCCTCAGCAAAAGACAAAAGATGATATTGGGAGTGGGAAGAGTCAGAGACTTCAAAGGTGAGGAAGGCAATTCACAGGTAGGTGAAAAGGAACAAACATTTGGAAAGCACACATTTGGCCACACAGAAACAGAAGAACACAGAGCAGGGAGCCCAACAAATAGGCTTTTCTAGTTCGCGTTGTGCTAAGGTGATGGCTTGCCTCCTGAGACAAGTGTTTTCTCTGAATTCTTTTAGGCAGTTAAAGAGGAGGTAAGAGGAAGAAATTTGGGTCTTTTGTTTCTTAAAAATAATCAGCCTAAAGTATTCCTCATGTGAAAGAGACATATTTTGGAGTGGCAAATTTTGTTCCCCTTCAGTACACTCTGTGATGTTTGCACAACAGCAAAATCACCTATCTACACATTTCTCAGAAGGTATCCCCATCAAGCAACACATGACTGTAGTTAAATGACATTTTCTCCTTTCCCTTTTTCCCCTCTTCTTTCAAACTAGGCTCACTTATCTAAAGAATATGCGGAGGCTTGTTTCAGAGCTGTATGTTCGGGACAACTGCCACCCTTTCAAGGCCACTGTTCTGGTCTGGATCCAGCTTCCAATGTGGATCTTCATGTCTATTGCTCTCCGGAATTTTAGCACAGGGGCAGCACGTTCAGAAGGTAGTTATTACAGAAGTTTGTTTCCCCTAAATAAGTTCTCTAACATTGTCTTTGTCATCTAAAGAAAAAAACAACCTCCCATGCTTTTTATAATTAGAATACTTTTACCGTCTTCCTTCTAAGGGTGTAGAATTTAAAATATTAAGTATAAGTAAATTAGCTGTGTTGAGAAAACAAATGAATCTGGGAAGGACATTAGTAATACTGCTTCTTGGAGGTCGTAATGAAATCAGGTTTATAATTCCATAATTCAGTTTCCTGGCCAAGAATTTTTCCATTTATAAAGTTAAGAGACCAGAAAAAGCTTTCATGATTATAAATGTCAACATTAAGAAATGATATAAACTAAAGCGTTTGTTTTTTATTTTCATGTGAAGGCATTTCTAACCAAAAAGTAATCTAAATAGACTTGAAAGAAAGCAGCCTATGGAGAAATAATTATTTAAATTTAAATCTTAAAAGATTACTGCCGCATATCTTTAGGCTCTGTACGTCTGTTTGCTGTAGAAAGTTGCCTGCCTCTTTCCCAATACAGGAAGGACTAGTTTATGTTGTGGAATGAAAATAAGCTGAATAAAACCAATGCAAATCTTTAGTTTGAGGGACGCCTTCTTGGAATTATCAGACTAGTTATGTCTTGTGTATTTCCCTCTGCTATTTTTAGAAATTCTTTTGTTTTCTTTATAAAACTGTCTCAGCAGGTTTTTCTGTCCAGGAGCAGCTAGCTTCTGGTGGGGTCCTGTGGTTTCGTGACCTCACTGCACTGGATTCCACTTGGATTCTGCCTGTCTCCGTTGGTGTCATCAATTTATTAATAGTAGAGGTCAGTGGTTTTAAGTGAAATTTGTTTTCCATTTAAATCATTGGGATTTTGTTGTTGCTGTTTTGACATCAGATATCAGTGTGTTTGAGTTGGCGGTGGTAGCTCTGAGCTAGAATTGAGACTCCTTGGTTTCTGGTTACAGATCAGCCATTGACAAACTGTCTGTCTGTCTTAGGCCAGTTCCTTAACCCCTCAGTGTCAGAATGCTTATAATTAAAATGAGAGCTGAGTCAGAATGCTTCCAAAGTTTCTGTCAGCTTTAAAATTATATGACTTGAATACATACAGTTTTGTGGTTCGCTTCTGATAAAGACAGTAATTAAGATGCCTAATAAGTATAGTTTTATTCCCACAATAGATTGGTGTTTTGTGTATATGCTTAGTATGTAAATTTGTAGGCAGGGAACACAGTCAATACCTGACTGCCATTTTTTAGCTATATGACCTTAGAAAAGCCATAGAATTTCTTTATACATGTAAAATTTGACCTCTCAACCATAGCTTACCATTATCCCATGCTGCTTTACTCAACAGTCTAAGGGAATCATGCCTTTAATTTCATAAAGAGCTGTTCTCAGACTCTGAGAAGAGCATAGACTCTGAACTGGAAGAAACCTTAGAAATGATCTACGTCACTTGAGATCTCACAGACCTCGTGTCTGCTGATCTCTATTTGGGAAATCTGATATACCCCTTATTTTTTCAGACGAGAAGAATGTAGATGATACTGTAAGGTCTTGAGTGAAAATTTCTTGAAGAAAGCCTACATGTGTAGTCTAAATATGTTTCCGTAAGAGCACCTAGCACACTTCTGTGAATGTGGTTGGTACTTAGTGACTATTTGTTAGAAAGGAGGAAGTGATAAACACAAGGTCACAATGAATTAATGTCAGTCCTCAAGTCTTTCCTTTACACTATCTAACGACCCAGCATGCACAAGTTTAATAAAAGCTTATTCTTACTTAACATACACCGTGTGCCAGGCCCTATTGTAATCAACTTACGTGAATTAACTCATTTAATTCTTATAGTAATCCTTTGATGTAGGTACTTTGATTACCTTCATTTAAAGGTAGAGAAAGTAAGGCACAGAAAAGTTAAATAACTTGCGCAAGTCACATAACCACTAAATGCAGGGTTGTCACGTGAACCTGGGGAGTTAGGCTAGAGTCTATGCTCATATCATTACGCTGTGCTGGCTCTTAAATAGGTAATTCATAAGTTGTTACTGTCTTGCCTAGCCTTGATTCTTCCCCTTATTCCATGGAGCCATACCAAAACCTGAGGTATCTATTAAGTTCCTTCTTTATGCTGGGCACTGTATTTAGGTGCCAAAGAAACAAGGGGAATGATTCATACATAATGCCTGTCTTGAAGGGACTTGTAGTCTTACAGATAATCTTTAAAAACACGTTGACATGTAAAAATTATGCTATGATTCTATTTAATATAGCTGAATCTCTTCTTTATTGCTGTTAAAGCTCTATTTAAGAATTCTGCATGAGTTTTTTAAAAGATACATGATCAACCATATAAATTTATCTGTTTTATTTTTAACTTTTTTTACTTTTATTAAAATGTCGGTGGAGGCCAGTCAAAAATCAGTTTGTGTTTTAAAGCTCATCTAATTTAATATGCATTTTCATAATCATTGTATATGTATATATTCTACCCCTTCAGATTTTTGCTCTGCAGAAAATCGGAATGTCTCGTTTTCAGACGTATATTACACACTTTGTCCGTGCGGTATCAGTGTTGATTATTCCGGTTGCTGCGACGCTACCTTCAGTGAGTAACCACCAGCGTTGTGTGTAGCGTGTGCTGACTCCTCTCTGTTCTTAGCTTAGCCTGGCTGCAATTCTGCCTCTGCTGTTGAGCTTCCTCTCACCGCTCGATGCCTTACTAGTTTCCAAGTTTCTGTAGTAGCTGATCTGTCTCTATCGCCAAGTGACACTTGTGTATTTCTTGGGATTGGTTAATCTTCCTTTATGTGAATGTATCTTGACTCTCCTACTAAATCAAACTCCTTTTTCCTTTTTTAATTAAAAAAATTCTGTCTTTTTAATTTAAACTAAAATACCAGTTCACCCTTTTTTTGAAAAAAGTCTTGCAATGTACCTTGCACAGTACTATAAACATAGTATTTGCTCTGTTTGATGAGTTGATATATTGAGTTCTTTCTGTCTACATAGACTGGGCCAAGGAATTTATTACTTAAAAAAGAAACGAAACTTTGTGCCAAGTCCATATGGGTTCATATGTAATGATATTTAACCTCATAACAACTGCATGAGATAGGAACATTTGTCCCCATTTATATGTAATTAAACTTTGATAGAAATAGAAAAAGAAATAGTTATGTTTGCATTTATTTCATGTTTTTAGGCTTTTGCTCATTTCCCATGGATATTAGTGCTAAGAGAGCAAAAGCTGTGTCAGGAATATCTCTGTCTTTGCTTAGAGCCAACACATAGACCATAAAGTAGAATTCATTTGCTGCTGGTAGTTAGGGTTATATCAGCATATATAGAAGTGCTTTATAGTACTTGTCTTAGGAATCTGTAACAGTATGTGTTGAGCATCAAAAATGTGTTTTTAAAGCTGTCCCTTGGACATAATACTGTCGTTGGTCCTGTGTAAAACAGTGTTTTCTCATTTCTAAAATAGACATCCTAATGTCTGTGAGAATTAATGAAATGACATCAAGTGCTTATTATAGTACTTTTCATGTAGTAGTAATGTTGTAAAATACCCTGTAAGAATAGAACAGTACAGATTCACTACATTTCTGGGGAGAAATAATGCCGCTTAGAACTGAGGAAACCAGATCAAATAAAATAGTGAAGTTTCATGAGCACTTGGGTTCTAAATGAGTAACAGAGATCTAAAAAGCAGTGCCTTAAATCCCCAAAAGTTTTTCTCCAATATAGGAAATTCAGAGTTGGGCAGTTGCGTGTGGAGCTGATGTGCCCGCTCCTTGAGGACGGGAGAGGCCCAGCCTGCTTCTCTCTTACTGCTCCGTCATCCACAGCCTGCATTGTCTCTCCTTCGGGCCACAGCATGGTCCTGACGGCTGCTGAAGCTTGTCGTCTTGCAGGAGTGGTGGAGGGTACTTCAGGTGCAGTCAGGCCGTTTTAAGGAGGCTTGCCAGATATCCTACCAAACCTTGCACTTATGTCTTAGTACTGTGGCTACACCTGACTGCAGAAGAGGCTGGGAAGTAGTCTTTTTTTTTAAGATGACAGTATACCCAGCTAAAAATTAGGATTTTTGTTACTAAGGAGGAAGAATGATTCTTAGTAGGCAGCTTATAGTCTGCTGTAATTGGGCTCAGGGTACTTTTTGCTTAGTGGCTAAGACAGATGATGATGATAGCTATTATGCATTCAACGCTGACTTTGTGCCAGGCACTGTTTTAAATGGTTTACATATATTAACTCATATAATTCTCCCAACAATATACCGAAGTAGTTGCTGTCATAATCTCCACTTCAGTGATGAGCAAACTGAGGCACAGAGAGGTTAAGTAACTCTTCCAGGGTCACTCATCTCTTACGTGGCAGAGTCCTAACACATCCAGGCAGTTTGGTTCCTGCTTTTAACTACTCTGCTAGTCTCCCTTCAAGAATGCGATACTTTCTGCCCCTAAAAACATGCTCAAGAACAAATACAAGTGCTTACTATGGGTTCCATTCTGTGCTGCCACCCTACGTGACTTGTCTCAGTTATTCCTCACAGCAGCCTCCTGAGGTAGGTACCGTTCTGTCCCTGGTTCATAGATGAGGAAACTCAAACAGAAGAAAAATAACTTACTCAAAGTTGAGTGAATGGAATTCAGGCTCATGCAGTTTGACTCCAGGACCTAGACTCAACCACCACGTGGTCATGCCCCTGGGGCCTGCTTGCCTTCTGATGCCAAAGGAGACTTTGGAGCAGATGCATGTATGGGAAGGTTTTGAGAGGCTGCAGAACTTAGTCACTGACCTAAATAAATCAATCTGGTTGGTAATACAAAAGAAAGTCGAAGATAATGCTGAGACTCTTTGTCTCAGAAAGAGGCGGAGATAATGCACTCCTGACTACATTTAGAAACTGGTCACTGGGGAAACTTTGGAAGATAGATGACTGTGGAGGAGCATGAGGTCTAGGGAGGCTCAGTTTGTCATTATAAATGGCTGTGACCCTAACCCTACCTCCAGTATGCAGCTTGTCAGGGCTCTCGCTAAGGAAAACGTGCGCTTAATTGCGAGAGAAGGGAGGGGAGATCCCTCAGGCCTCTGCCTGGGAGCTGCTCTCTGTCATCCGCTTTCTATCATGAATCCCTCCGCTTTTGCTTTTTCTTCACTTGTTGGTTTTCCTTTCAACCTTCTTTCTTACCCATCTATTCGACCTGTCACAGATGTCAGCAGGTCTTGATGAGTCCTGGTGTGCTTCTGTTTATAGAGATTGTAATTTTCTTTTTTATTGCCTGCCTGTCTCTGGACCTTGGTGTCCTTGGAAGATGGAAAGGTGCTAACATTCATGTCCTTTCTTCTTTCTATAGTCGATTGTTCTCTACTGGTTATGCTCCAGCTTCATGGGCCTCTCACAGAACTTGCTGCTGCGTTCTCCTAGGTTTCGCCAAATTTGCCGAATACCATTGACCAAGTCAGATTCGGACACTCCTTATAAGGACCTCTTTGCTGCCTTTTATGCCAAGTTCATTTCAAGAAAATGACATACTTTCCAGTAATTTTGAAACTGTTACAAGTGTACTACCACCTTAATATATTTAGAAGACTTAGAAATTCAGATATGACTTAATTTCCCTTTATTTAAAATCATGAATTTTGTGAAGTACTGTGGGTTAAGACGTAATTCAGATATATTTGACAATACCTGAAATCTCTTAAGTGTTAGAAATAGTTATGTTTAATTGTATACTAAAAGTATAAAAGTGGAATGAAAGTGTCTGGCTCTGTTTATGAAATTACAGCTTGCCGGAGGTGCCAGAACTTTGGAGAACAGGAGTATATACTGAATGATGTCAAGTTACACTGAATAGTGCCACGCATTAAAGTTTTATAAAGTAAAAGAAACCAGTGAGTTGATTCTTAAAATTTTGGAGGTATAGAAGATCATAGACCTGTTTGAACGTCTGATAAAGCTATGGTTTTCTCTTCAGAAAAGTCCTGGTACTCACAACATGGGGACCTTCATTGTCCACCACCCCCACCCCTGAAGGCCTTTTTGGTAACTCTCGTTTAAGAAATCTTATTCTAATGGAACATACATTGATCATGAGTTAATATGTGATTTGAAAAAAGTGGACTTAGGTGCAGTCAAGTAGTCCATGCATGCAAGAAAGTACCTAGTATGGTAGGTAATGTTGCCTCTCAACCCTGTTCTGAAAGAATACAAAAAGCGTACATTCCTTTTTCTATAAGAAATCTGGAATATGGAGTATAGCACTAGTACTGCTAGAGTGCAAAGTGGGAAATCTTAAGCATCAAGTTCGTTTAGTCAGAGGAAGAAAACCAGAAGGGCAGCTACCTATTAGGGAGGTGATTTTATAAACTGTCCTTTATTTGGCAGGATTAAGTGCTGTAATGGGTTTAAACTATGGTAGACGTTTAATATAGAAAAAATTGACAAGTAAATATAAATTATGAACCCAGTTTTTTGCTTGTTTAGTTTGAAAAGATGATAAAATTAATTCTGGGTGGGGCCGGCCTGGTGGCACAGCAGTTGAGTTCTCACATTCTCCTTCGGCAGCCTGGGGTTCACTGGTTCGGATCCTGAGTGCAGACCTATGCACCACTCGTCGAGCCATGCTGTGGCAGGCATCCCACATATGAAGTAGAGGAAGATGGACACAGATGTTAGCTCGGGGCCAGTCTTCCCCAGCAAAAAAAGAGGAAGATTGGCAACAGATGTTAGCTCAGGGCTAATCTTCCTCAAAAAAAGAAAAAAAATAAACTCTGGTTGAGATATTTAGGAATAAATTTGACAGGCATTTGAGAAGATTATAAATTACAAATCTTCATCAAAAGGGAACATGAACCTAGTTCTGACATACCCTGTCATCCCATCTCATGTTTTTACAATAAAATAAAAACTAAAGTGAAATGAATTAGTCATTTCTTGAGTGATGTCTATTAAATCTTAGCCATTTTAGTTGTCATGTTACTGCAGCTCACTGAGCATTTAGAGGTAGCAGTTGAGACTGGATTCTCTTCCCAGCTTCCCAGCTGTGGTTGTGACTGCCCACTTGAGGCAGCTGTGCCTCTCAATCACAGTGAAAGAATGGAAACTTATGTAGGGTCCATCCTCATTATTCACACAGTTCATATTTACCAGTCTGCCTACTTGCTAAAATATATTTGTAACCCCCAAATCAATACAGTCCTTTTGATGTCGTTCTTGGATATACACAGAGTAGCAAAAACTTTGAGTCACCCGAGGGCCATGTTCCCAGCAGGTCAAACAAGGCAACACGATGCCTTCTTATTTCAGCTCTCAGACTGTAAATAAGTGTCCTTGCTGTGATCTTAGTGCTGTGTTTTTTCCCATTTTCGTGCTTTTTGTTAGTGATTTTGTTATTTTAAATGGCCTCCAAATGTCATGCTGAAGTGCTGTCTAGTGTTCATAAGCACAAGAAAGCTCTGAGGTTTCTTTCTTGTTTTGTTTTTTTTAATCCCACCCCCAAAAAACCCACCACCCTCCCCAGTTATAGCTGCTTCTCAAACCACTGATGTTTCTTAAGGAGAAAATACCTGTATTAGATAAGCTTTATTCAGGCATGAGTTATAATACTGTTGGCTGTGAGTTCAATGTTAATGAATCAACAACATATTATATTGATGGTTTGACAAAAATGTGACCAGAGGTTTGTAGGAATCTGACCCTCTGTATTCTCTAGGAGAATATACAACTAGTGGTTCCATCTCTACTCATTCAGTGTTCATGATGCCTTCATAGAACATAACTGCCTCAAATAACAAGAATTGACCATTTGCAACATGTGCAGTCAAGGAAGCAGAGGCAGAAAAGTGTGCTGGTTGTGTTACAGCAAAAAGAGGAAAGGGAATTTGAGAAAAACTTTGGCTGTCTCTGGAACAAGTTGGCCCTTGCTATGTGTATCATTGTGTACTAATTCAGATGTTTTTCTCCTAATGGGATGAGGGAAATCAGCCCTCTTCCACTGTCCTGCTCAAAGAAGTTTGTCACTTTCTGAAAAGTAAAAAGTGAAGAAATGCTGTGACTCCCTTTTCAAATAGGCAAGTCTCCTTTCGTGTGCATCCTTTACCTTGTTTACTGTGATTCTCCTTGATTTCAAAATGTACATTGATATCTTTTTTCAAATGGATATTTTACCTTGTTTATTATTGCTTTCCCATTTTCAAACTTTTTGAATTGCTTTACAAATGTATACAGTAAGTTTATTTGAGAATACAAGGTGCTTGTTCCCAGATCTCAGCATATTTTCAGGTAGGCTTGGGGGTGGCTAGGATCTTGGGATGTATTCATGTATAAAGGAAACGGGTGTGTTATGAACTGAGGTGAATCACTCACCTGACTTCAGGCTGGTAAAGATTCACCCTCATTTCTTTCTCTGGGCAGATTTTTTAGTAAACAGCAAGTCATATTTCAGAAAATTCCAAGTCTGTGCTGTTTGATCTTATTTCCCCATCAGTTTGTCATAGTCTGGAGCACTTCCAGAGCCTGAGGTCAGGGGAGGTGGGTACTGAATGGGGACAGAGGACACAAGCTGTTAAGATCCCTTGACAACTGCCTGTTGGACCCTTCTGTCTCCTCAACTGCTGAGGGACTCCTGGCAGAGCTCCATCCTGGGCCTGCAGAATTAAGGAAATCTTTTGTCTTCTTGAGCAAGGACCACAGTTTGTTAGTTATCCTTCCCCCTCCCTGAGAGGGCATCTTTTTCTTTTTCCTGTGGGCCTTATTTTTGTCTCTAGGCCAGATTCACTTTTTTTTTTTTTTTTTTTTTTTGAGGAAGATTAGCCCTGAGCTAACATCCACTACCAATCCTCATCTTTTTTCTGAGGAAAATTGGCCCTGAATTAACATCCGTGCCCATCTTCCTCTATTTTGTATGTGGGACGCCTGCCACAGTATGGCTTGATAAGTGGTGCTTAGATGTGTGCCCAGGATCTGAACAGGGGAACCCCGGGCCCCTGAAGTGAAGCAAGTGAGCTTAACCACCCACCACCGGGTCAGCCCCCCAGAGTCACTTTTTTACCAGTGCATCTCAGCCCAAGAATCAGGAAGGGAGACTCACTCCTGGATCAGTTTATGTTATACCGTTATGATAACCGAACTCAAAAGTATGTTAAGAGATGGAACTGGCATATGCAGAATGACTCAAAATTAGTTTTCCCTGGAACCATTGTGAGAGAAAACCTGAACCATCCTATCCTGGCCAGATGTCAAGGTGGGAAGATGAGGCTTAAAAAAATGTCAAAATCCTTGATTGCCACCCTCACAAATAACCCAGGAGTGGTTGCAAAACCACATGAAGGACCTTGGGAAAACCGAACAGGGAGAAGCCTTTCCAGGTCCCTTTAAAAGCACTCAAGAGTAAAGAGCAAACCCTCACATCCCGGAAGAGGCACAGCCAGTCCTCGACCACATTGAGGAAACTATTTTCTGGGAAAAAATAGGTGCCCAAATAAATCTCAGTAACTTCTCTGTTTTACACCTATACTTATTCACCCGTATGTCTTCATAGTGTCCCCACAGACGATCCCAGGAATCACCTTTTTTTTTTAAGAATCGCTTTTTAAATTGCTTCAATATCCGATTAAGCCCTGGAAGAACTAGGAACTCAGACCCTACAGAAAAATTAAAGAATGCAGTTTGTTTTTCCTCTGGAGTGATAAATGAAAGCAAAATTTGGAATTTCAGCCGTGATATTTGAATCCATGCAAGAATTTAGATTTCTGTATTAAAGCTACATATTTAAAGCTTTATGCAAATGTGTAAAAAACATGAGATTGCAGTAACAATGGGTTATCATTATAGACACTTGTGATTCTACCAGAACATAGATAATCTGGAAATTTATAGAAGATTTTCCATTTGAACTTTATGGGTATAGTTTAAAGTTGTAATAATTGATATTTTCTAGTTATTGTCTTTTTAGATGTTTTTATATATACCCTGTATTTTATGAAATCATTATTTGCCTTTGGAAAATTTGAATTTTCATAACATTCAAATCATAGATATATTTATCCAAAAGTTTCTGAAATTTTGGACTCTGTACTGAGTTTACAAGTAAGAATTTAGGGGCCGGCCCCATGGCCAAGTGGTTAAGTTCACGCGCTCTGCTTCGGTGGCCCAGGGCTTTGCTGGTTCAGATCCTGGGCGTGGACATTGCACTGCTCGTCAAGCCATGCTGAGGCGGCGTCCCACATGCCACAACTAGAAGGACCCACAACTAAAAATACACAACTATGTACTGGGGGGGCTTTGGGAGAAAAAGGAAAAATAAAATATTTAAAGAAAAAAAGGTAAGAGTTTATATATATTCATATAAAGACATTTATATACATGTATTGAGGCAAAACCCCAAAACCTTGAATTTACATATATGCTTTGCTAATTATATGACATGTGAAGGTACCAGATATCTCCTTGGTAACCCTTTAAGAAAGTGAAAAACTAATACTGGGGCCAAGCTAGTGCTACTTGGGAGAATCCTTTAGACCTGTAAACCTTGGTATGACAATATATAACATTCAGTTGGTATGGGGGTCTTCTATATTACAAAATTTGTAATTACACAGCCTGGAAAAAGGAGCAAAATAAATCTAAAAAGCTTGAAAGAGCAGCATAGTATTTAGCAAACTTTAAAAATAATTACTGAATATTATGAAAGCATATTAGTTTTAATATTACTAGAAATGTAATAATAGGTGAAGAATTAGCTTATTCAGCCAGAGAGCATGCATATGAATCTTGTACCTATGATTGTGTATTTAGTCGTTAGAGAATGTAGGTAGATCACATCATTGTAAAATAAGATTGTTGTGCAGAATTCTGGAGACAGCTGTTTGAGTATTTTCCGTCGTCTCAAAGTACAGTGGGCCCTTCTCTGTCCTAAGTACAGAGTGCGGTAGATCCCCACTCGCCTCAGCCTGAGAGCTTTGACTCTCAGCTGCTAGAATGCCAGCAAACACAGCCGACTGAAACAACTGAACCAAACGTCACCAGCTGAGGACGAACAGCCACAGGGGAGAGCAATTGGTGACTCTTGAACAAATTAACTTGACTGCACATGGTTAGTGGGATATAGTCTAAAAGCAAAAGGAATTATTAGAAAATATTGAGCTTTATTTCAGTAACTGTATTGATCTTGTTGATGTTTCATTGTGATTTTGGAACTCTCATTGTCAGGTAAAATATATAATGATGTTTACTGGGTATGTAGTTTTCTGTGGATGCTGTCACACATTCCTTTATGCTGCTTATGCCACCAAGAGGAAGATGTTATTGGACATGTTTGTTGGAGATATTAAAAGATACATCTTTTTCAAATTTTTCTTTTAAGATAGCTTTAGGCGTTGCCCCTGAGAAAGAAATTGGTCCCGTGAAAGACGGTCCTGCCTCCCCACAATTCTCCATTCCCACACTAAGAAAGTCTAGCCTTCATATGCGTTTCACCTAAGACCTTCCACAGTCTCAATTAAGAATTATATATAAACGCATTTTGATCCTGGTTGATTCCCAGCCGTAGGAACCACAAGGCCTGGCCGGTACCTCAAGAAAAGAAAAAAAAATTACCAGCTGAGGAATGGCCGCAAAATTCCCAAGAATGAACTAGATTAAACCAACAGAGCACTTTAATACAGAGGCTTTGCCTGGTTCATAGGACGGTAACTTTTTGCTTTGCTGTCACTTGAACATGAAGGACATGTTGACACAACTGTCCCAAAGGGGCAGTTAACATGGAGAACGACATTCCCTTGTGCTCCACCACTGGCTGCCTTCTTGACTGCCCAGTTTTCAGGTAAGTTGTGCAAGGTAGCCTTACCTTTAACTGCCTGGTCCTGCACTGCTGATTCTGTTTTATGAAATGAGGACTTCTGAGTTTTGGGGAACAAAAACATGGGTGGAAAAACCTGAAATAAAAGTAAGTGCTCCAAGGAAGCACTACTCCTGTTGAGTTATTTTCTCTTAGGCAACAAAAAAAGACATTTCTATCCTTGAAGGTTTCTTCAAATATGAAGGATTCACATTTGTGAATTCACCTACTTACTAAAATTAATTTTTAAAATGCTCAAATGCTTTTGCTGTTACTTGCAGACGTGTGTGGTGTGCTCCTAGCACCAAAAAATATGGATTGCCCAATGTGCACGTTCCCAGCTGAGAGCAAACAAGGTACACTCTGCCTTTTTGCCCCAGCCCTTATACTGTAAACTAGTGAACTTCTTGTTATTTAATGCCATGTTTTTCTCATTTTTATACTTTTTGTTGATTTTGTTGATTTCTCTGTTTAAAATGGCCCCAAAGCACTAAGTGCAAGAAGCTGTAATGTCCTCACAGAGAAAATACACGTTAGTTAAGCTTCGTTCGGGCATGAGTTGGAGTGCTATTGGTCATGAGTTCAATGTGAATGAATCTACAATATGTATTAAATAAGATGTCTTCAAACAGAAACACACAACATACAACAAGGCTATGTCTTGATTGGTTGACAAAAATGTAAACACAGGCTCACAGGAACCTAAGCCCGTATTTGCCCTGTGAGCAATGGTTCCGTAGTCACCAATTCACTTTCTCAGTGGCTTTAAAGAACAAAACTACCACAAGTAATGAGAATCAGCTGCACTGCAACCTATGCCGCTTGGTATTATATCCACGTGGTAGTTTAAATCAGAGATCCTCAAATTATGACCCATGGGCCAGATCTGGTTCACCACCGTTTTTTGGACAGCCTCAAAGCTAAGAATCGTTTTTACATTTTTAAGTGATTGAAAAAATAGCGAAAGAATAATATTTTGTGACACAAAAATTATATGAAATTCACATTTCAGTGTCCAAAAATAAATTTTTATTGGAACACAGCTGTGTTTGTTTACGTATTGTTATGACTTTCATGCTTCAACTGCAGAGCTGACTAGGGACAGAGACCTCATGTCACAGTGCTTCCCACAGTGCTCAGCACACCACAGATCTCAGTGATGTAATTACAACTCCATAGCGTTTTGAGTGCCATGTGTACTGCCCTGTTTGACATCTTGTTTATTTTTTATTACCGGTTCATATCCAGTCAAAACAAGAAAAGTGGACTTAAAATTTCATCCATTTAAGGCACAGTAGAGTCTGGATTATCTTGTTATTGAATTAGATGGCAAAGAATTGTTTATTATGCAATGACACTATCACTGTTCTAAAAGAATGCCATATATGTCAACATCACCAGGCATCATGATATTCCCAACTCACAGGAAAGTGTTGGTCAGAACTATTGGAGATTTAAAATGGAATATCTCAAAACAGCAGAATGGATTAGAAAGAAAAACTCCAACTAAAGGGAAATTCTTTTTCCTCTATACACTACCCACAGAACACCTCTGGCCACCAAATGTGTGTTTTTTCCCCACACCAAGTAATTCTCCAATTCTCTGTGGACACCAACTAAGTGTCCTACAATTCAATTCAGTTCTGACACTATCTGGAGTTAGTGTCAGATCCCACAGGCTAAGGGCTCAGTCTCACAAGACTGTTCCCCCACCTCAGACACCAACCCCAAGCTTCATCTTGAGCTGTTCTCATTCTTTCCAAGGATAACAGAACCCTGTCTGTAGTTAAGTCTTCATGCAAGATGTGATGACATCGCTAAAAGGATAGAGGCTGGAATTTCATTGAGCTCAGAGCACAGAATCATGAACTGTTTGTGTCTGCTTGCTAATACATTTTCTTTTGTTTAATAAACGTATACATGGGAGAATTTAGTCTGAGACTTGCTTTCATTTTAGTGAAATTGGAGGGTGGGATGGAGGAATGACTAATGTTGCCATGCAAGGAGGGGTCATCTGCCTGGTGCAAGACCTGCCAATAGTGAAGATGCAAGATAGTAGGAGAGAAAGGGTTTTATTACAGCTTGCTAGCAAGGGAGAAGACGACTGATAATATCCAAAACAACCATCTTACAGAACAAAGACTACAGGCCAGTTACATAGGGGACTGGTCTCCGGGTGGGGGAGGCATCTGGTCTCTGGGTGGGACAGAGATCTGGTGTTAGTTTCTGATAATCTTGTGTTTTACTAGATATGCATCAGAGACCAGAGCAATGCCCTATATCCTGATTTAGTTTAAAGATAATAAGAATAAAATCTTTAATATATGTAGTAAAGATTACTGTTTACGTGAGTGGCACCAACAACTCCCCACTGTCAGTTGTAACCCAGCATAATTGTATGCTGGTAATGGGAACAGGGTTGTCGTCTGTCTGGCTACTTCCTGCTGAAAAGAATTGGTGTAGGGGGACCATTGAATGAAACCAAATCACTCGTGTTTTGCCACCATGACTCTGGAGAGGGAGTTGTTGAGCCAACGATGCAGACAGTTTAGAAACACATTTGATCCCGAATTTAATTATAAGGAATAGCCAGAGTTGCCACACCCGATCTTAACGTTGTCATTGATGATGGCTATCAGCATAGACTCTCTGCCCAGGGGCCATCACATTACTAAGGAACTCAAAAGAACAAAGTTATCAACTTACCGCAGCTGGGAGTGGATGTAAACTCTACAAAGCATGTATATCTCCTAGAGGGTGCGTATCCAGCTGGGCTAGGTACTCAGAGGTCATTCAAAGTTACAGCGTGGTTTCTTTTCTACAATATGGCTTCCCTATGTCAAGATTGTGCTGAGCTGGTATCACTAACATTTACTCATATCAGACTCTTGAAAGTGTTACTGAACCAGGTTCATTTTGCCCATCGCCCGGAAAGCCAAACACAGAGATGATGAGATTGCAGCAGAGACAGTTTTAATCACAAAGAAGCCAAGTGAAGAAATGGAAGAACAAGTCTCAAATCCGCCTCCATAAAAATGGGGACTCAGGGATATTTATGGGGTAGGGGGGCACAGTGGGCTGAAATGTGGAGGTAGATGATTGGAGGTGAGGAGAGGTGAGGTAATTGATGATGTGCACAAATGTAGTCAGACATCGTGCCTCTTCATAGGATGCATGTTCATGAAGTGGCGGTGCTAGCACCATCTGAGGGTGGAGTTTTGAGCCTCTTGACGTCAAAAGGTCACTTATTGTGCATCTGCACAGTTGATGGGTTAATGGTGTCAAGTGGCCTGAACTGGACAAGGGGTCCTAATTCCTGAAAAACAGCTAAAACACCCATTATCATGGTGACCCAGGCACCAAAGAGATGTTATCTATAGGAACCTAGTGGGTGTCAAATGACGTATCGCCTAAACAGCACAGTTAACAACGGGAGGGTAAACAACAAAAAGCTTTAATCATGGGCCAGCCCGGTGGCACAGCGGTTAAATTCGCACGTTCCACTTTGCCCGTCTGGGGTTCGCCAGTTCAGATCCCGGGTGTGGACATGGCACCACTTGGCAAGCCATGCTGTGGTAGGCATCCCACATATAAAGTAGAGGAAGATGGGCATGGATATTAGCTCAGGGCTAGTCTTCCTCAGCAAAAAGAGGAGGATTGGCAGCAGTTAGCTCAGGGCTAATCTTCCTCAAAAAAAAAAAAAAGCTTTAATCAGTAATTGCAAAAGAACCCCAAAAAAACAAAACGTAATCATCAATGGCTAACTGTTTACTGGTATCAAAAGGCTACCATTATCTGTCAAAAGGGACCTAAGAACTTGATGTATAGCTAAATTGACTTATTTTGACGAGAGATTTTCACATATTGAGGTATATAGGGTAACTATTCGGGTTCAAAACTGATTCGGCTTGAACTAAAAAGCCTGACTTATGGCCTATCAAACATACATTGTACATCTGCTTAACCGTTAAAGTAAAGAATGCACTGTCTTAAGATAAGAATGCCTGCTTCTCCTATGCCCTATTGGTAATGCCCGGATTAGTGCCCTTCCTGACATCACGGTCATGTTGACCTGCTAATTTGCAACTAAATGTCTCTTTGAAACTTTGATGAAAATGTATCCTGGGTGTGTTTAATGTATATTCTTTGTTATAAAAAGATCTAAGCCTGTACTGAAAACCATGTTTCTTTGGCAGCTTTCTAAAGCCTTCACAGGGTGTAATCCTCACTCTGGTTCAAGTAAAATTCACTTTATTTCTTTTATCTATGGAATGGTTATTGGTTATTTTGCATCGACAATTTATTAATTTTATAAACCACTATCCCCAAACTAGCTGCTATGGCAAGAATAAAGATTATAAGCCTTCAAAAAAGCTTTCAAAAGATATGTCATCAAGATGTTCTCCAAATTGAAGTGATATTTTTAAGAAACATTTTAAGAATCTTTCTAATGGTGGTAAAAAAAAAATTAGAGTGGCTGCCCCGCCAGGATTGGTCCCTTGAACCAGATTTCATCATGAGATGGGAACCAGCCTAATGAGACAAGGCCATCTGCAACACACCAGGCCTAACAAGATAAAGCCCTAACAAGATTTGCCCTAAATGATCGGCAGGCTTAGGAGAATCAGATAGAAGCCACCAAGATCCACATTCTGCAGCCTCGGGACTGTCCTGGGCTTATGCATGCACCCTAGCACCCAAGAGTCCACTGAAAGTGACCCTAGCCCTATTAGCATAGTGAAAATTACACCTGGGGTGGAGAGCTATTATACTAATGATACATGCGTCACATGAGGTGGCATGTTGAACAACAGCACATGCGCAAGGAAAGCCCCACCTCTACATGCCATGACAAGGTCCTCCTCCCCAGCCTTTGCCTAATAAAAACCCCACAATCCTGCTCCCTAATTCTACCTACCCATGTTTTTGATAACTATTGACTGCCTGGTCTCCTCTCTCATTTACTGGCTTCTTCTCTATCTTCAGGCCTGCCATCACACTGGATGACTTCAGTAGCTAAGCAGACATCCCATCTGACAACCTTGCCACCGAGTTGTTTCACTTGCTGCCTTGGCTATGTTAGTAATTTCCTTCCCACCCCACAGGAGTAAGTTTTTCACCAGGTGACAACTCATACTCGTTGCAGGCCATAGATGATTGTATCAGAGTTGTTCATGTAGCCCAAGCTGGACCAATCAAATCTCTCTTGAAAACTGGATCTAAGAGATATGCAGAGACCAAGTCAATTGGGGAACTGCCTCGTGTGCAGTGAATGCTAGACCGGCCATCACACCAGACAAATCCCACATGCATGATAAAGCTAAGATGCTGCAAAAAAGACAATGGTAGCAGAGAAAGCTTACATAATAAGAGAGAAGGCAAAATGACACCATTTTGAAAAAGAAACTGAGACTAAGAGGTCTCACAGTCTCCACCCCCTTAAGAGATAGAGTGACAAACCACAATTCCAAAATTTGAAATTCCACCCACATAATACTTTCCTATTGCTGTTGTAGCAAATTACCACAAACTTAGTGACTTAACACAAATTTATCATCTCACAGTTCTGGAGGTCAGATGTCTACAATGAGTCCACAGGGCTGCGTTCCTTCTGGAGACCCTAGAAGAGAATCTGCTTTCTCGTCTTTTCCAGCTTCTAAAGGCTGCTCAAGTTCCTTGGCTCGTGATCCTCCTCACTCCATCCTCTCTTCTTGTTGTCACATCTCCTTTCACTCTGACCCTCCTGCCTCACTCTTTTTTTTTCATTTTTCTTTTTTATTTATTTTATTTTTTTCCTTTTTATCCCCAAAGCCCCCCAGTACATAGTTGTATATTCTTCATTGTGGGTGCTTCTAGTTGTGGCATGTGGGATGCTGCCTCAGCATGGTTTGATGAGCAGTGCCATGTCCGTGCCCAGATTCGAACCAACGAAACACTGGGCCACCTGCAGTGGAGCATGAGAACTTAACCACCGGGCCACGGGGACTGCCCCTCCTGCCTCACTCTTTTAAGGTCACTTGTGATTACATTTGGCCACTCTGGCAATCCAGGATAATATTCCCCTTAATTTAAACACATTTGTTGACCTTATTCCTCAAGTCTAAGTGCTACCACTTCTAGATTAAGACCTATGGAGATGAATGTGCTCCTCTGTCTTCCACGTTGCAGTGGTAGATATTCTGCGCTATCTAGATCCAAGGAGTCACTCCCTCTCCCATCATCTCTTCCATTTTTCTTTCTATCTGTATCCCCATTTCTCTTCAGTGGTGGTAGTAAGGAGAGCCAAGCCTCTTTCTGACTCTATTTAGAGTAATCCCTCCAGTTTTTGTCTTGGATGTTGAGGTCAGTGCCTAGACTACGTGTGTTCCCTCCTTGCCATCTTCCTGTGGGCAGGAGGGTATTAAAATACTTTACTGAGATAATCCTGGGCCGGGTCTTTGAGCTCATTCATCTAGGGAGACTACCCTGTCCACCACTATGTATAATGAGCTTCCAGCAGTCAGTTGTTTTGTATGTCTGGAATGCACAAATGCCATTTTTGGAACTGATGTCTAGCTTGCCATTCCTGGTGCTGCACCTGAGTGGCAGGTGTCTTTTCCATATCTCAATGATGTGCTGAGCTGCCCAGTGACCAAGGGAAAGATGTTCATTCCCCCTACTCACTCCTAGCTTAATATCTCTGACACCTCGTCACTTACCCTAAAACTGTTTAATGGAAGCAGGCCATACACTCAAAGATCAAAAAAGGCCAGGCAGTTGTGCAGCTGGTAATTCCTGGTGGTCTTGCAGGCATGGCAACCCACAAGTTGGCTCCATTGTTATTTTTATTCTATATGCAGAGTCGCTGACATTGTTGATGAAGTTCTAGTAAAATTCTCAGGATTTGTCTTCCCCAAAGGATAAATGGGAATATCCTTAAACAAAAAAATCCCTGCTAAATGGGACATTTCTTGTAGTAACAACCTCTCAGTCTTTCCCTTGATCACATAGAGTAAAGCAAAGATGTTTTTCCCCCATAATTCCCCATTACACCTACACTAGAAAGTTGGCTTTCTTGGGTGTGGGGAGTAAAGTGATCCATGAACAAAAGTTTGTATGCAGATTTTCCTCTCTCATTTTATGAAAAAGGTCCATGGATACGAATTCTGTGGGTTTGCTAGTTAAAATCAGCCTGGATTACCACGGTGGTGGGTAATATGATTAAATGAATGCATTGGCCACAGGAGTCACATTTTAGTCAAAATGGTTGGCTCTCTTTGGCCTGAATAGGCATTCACGTAAAGTAGGATTAAGTCTTTTTTTCTGAGCTAGACCTTTTTTTTAAACTTAATTTTAATGTTCTTTTCTTGCCCCAAGACTGCTATTGACAGGTCTCCAGGGTTTTTCTTCCCTTTTATTTCCAGGTATAATCAGATATTACATGTCTGAGGCAGATGTCTTCAGAGATGTCTAAAATGGCATCAGTTCAATTGGTCAGAGGACTTGGATTGCAGGCCTGCTGCCCTCAGTCCAGCCTTTGCCTGCTCTTGGGAGAAGCATTCCTTCTTGCTTTATTTGGGGAAAAAATTGTGGACCTGGGGTGACGTTCAATCAAAACTTTCTTACCTCATTCAGTATACTGAAGGCTTTTTTTCCACCCTTTCTTTCTGCTGTAAACAATAACCACTCAGAGCACCATTAACATAAATCTTTATTCAAAATGCTGGGCCTGAGAAGGCACTAAAGGAACATTCTAACTGGGGGGAGGAAGGCAAAATTTTTGTTGCAAACTTTTATTTTAACAGGAAGGGTCACTTGGCATTTAGATAGTTTGGAGAATTAGGCAAAGCAATTTAGATTTTAGCAAGAGGAGTGGAGAACAGTGAGGGGCTGAGGTCATTGTGTAGGAGCAAGAAGACAGGAATAGTTGCAGGGACCCAGTGGAACGTTCTCAGTGCTTCAGGGTCTCTTACGCTATTTCTAATATATATAAAAAGACAAGCAAGCATGTTTCGAAGACCAAAAAAAAGAGGCCACGTCGTAATGATTTTGCAAGCATTATACATTTACTTTCCTTGTAGCATTATGTACCCACAGAAGGGATGTACAGATCCTTGCCATATGTTGTTGAAGAACAAGAGATAGTATTCACAATCTACCAATGCATCTGATTTCCATGAGAAGGAAGAATTGTTATATGGCAATAACAGAAGGTCCTAGGGTCCCATGAGAACAGGGCAAGTCCTTTGGGAAAATACTTATTTCTTAAATTTGGCAAGCCACCACCACCAACTACTACCAATGTCACTACTACCATCATCATCACCACCACCACTGCTACCACCACCACCACCACCACCACCACTACTGAGCGCTGAGTCAGCTGTTAGAGCATTTTGAACTGCCAACATGAAATATTGATCTATTTTAGCCGATTTGACCCATGCCATAATCCACATATATCTTCATTTTGCTGGACTCCAAAATTTAGATACTCTGACATGAATACTTCATGAATATGGCCCTTAAAGTTAATAATTTTCTCTAATAAAACAATTTTTCTAGGTTACTCCCTAAAAAGTAGAAGGCTTTGTATTGTTAATGTTATTCCTCTTTAATATATTTTATATCTCCTGAAATGATGGATAACATCTAAATTCCAATTTATAGCTTGCTTTTCCATTACTCAATTTGATTAAAAGGCCTCTTTTGATTATAATGTATAGCAGCCTTATTCAATCTAACTTCAGCAAAGAGAGGATCTATTTATTCATATAACTGCAAAGTCTACAGGCAATGTTGGTTTTAGGCATAGATAGTCCTGAGAGCTTAAATAATATTCTTGGGACCATTTTCCTTTATCTTTCAACTTTGCTTTCCTTCAGGTCAGTCTGATTCTTGAGTCTCAACTGGCAAAAATGGCCACTAGTAGCTCCAGGCTCGCAATGTCTCTATTGTTGGTGCTTCCCATTCTTCTAGAAAATGTTCCAGGGAAGACTTTGATTGGCTTGTGTGGGAAACAGAATAATGGCCCCCCAAGAGATATCCATGTCCTGATCTCCAGAAGCTGTGATTATGTTACCTTACGTGGCAAAAGGAACTTTGAAGATGTGATCAAGTTAAGGCTCTTAAGATGGGGAGATCATCCTGGATTATCTAGGAGGGCCCGATGTTATCACAAGAGGGAAGCAGGAGAACAGAGAAGAGGCTTTGAAGATGGAGGAGGGGGCAATGAACCAAGGAATGCAGATGACCTCTAGAAGCTGGAAGAGGCAAGAAAACACACTCTCTTCTAAAGCCTCCAGAAGGAACACAGCCCTGAGGACTCATTATAGAAAATGATCTCCAGAACTGTAAAATGATAAATTTATTTTAAGTCACTAAGTTTGTGGTAATTTCTTACAACAGCAATAGGAAACTAAACAGTTTGTGATGATTGCCCATCCCTGAACCAACTGGTCTAACCTTGGTGTAGGGTGTGGTTGTCAAATATGGGTTATATGCACTGCTCCCAGAACCAGGGTTGGGCTAAGTTCCACCTAAACCACATGAATGGAGTTTTGGGAAGGAATGAATCTTCCAAGGCTACAGGACTTCTCCATCCTGCTACTGCTCCTTAGCTGCTCCTCAACATATATATGTATGTATGTGTATGTGTATACATAATTTCAAACACAATGTAACTATTCCTCCTTAACAGGAGACAGCCAAAATTCACAATTTTCCGCTATTAGTGTAAATGCAGCCTGGCCGACTCAGGTCCCTTTTCCTGCACTAGAGGAATTAAAGGCAAGTAAAAAATCAAATAAGAAGCTTTCCAGGTGGATTTGGACAGTCTCCATTATTTTCCTGTTACTATGTGAGAAGTGTGCCCCACTGTCACCCACAGGACCCAACAGGAGCATATTTCCTTCCCATTTGTGGCATTTAACCCATGTATCAACTCGAAGGCAGAGGCTGCAAATGCTCCAAACCCTCTTCAGTTTGTGCTTTCTGATGCATGTTATTATTGTTCCTTGTTCTTACTCTCCAAAATCCACAGTTCCACTCATCCCATCTGGAATCATTTTGTGCTCCTAACAAACGCTGTTAGCTTTTTCTTTCTAATAGCATCCAATGTCAGCAATCTTGTCTCTTTCCCTGACCATCACAGGCCGTCACGTTGGTTCTGAAGCAGCCACTGCAAATCTGTCCTCTGGTCAAGTTCTGTGGATGGTTCTTCCCTTTCTAGAAGTGATTCAGATTTTTAAAACAAATTATTTGTCTGGTAATGAAGATCTATATGCCACTTTCCATGCATTGCAAGAAAGCTCAATAAAGGAACTGACCTAGTGGGTTTGCAGAAGGCACGGTTCCAGTCTTCTGAATTTATACACTCGCCCACTGGTTCCAGGGACCAGATCACAAAATACTATACTATTTCTCTCTCCCTCTGTCTGGAGATTCTAAATACCAAAACCATTTTATTCTGAAGCCACTTTTCTTGGTACCATTTTGCTAATAGTTTGGCTGCCATGGTGGATTGTCCCTTACCTTAGTTCTTTGTTATGATTTGATTCGGGTACAACTGGACACTGTTAAGTGACCTGGGAACACGCCAGCGGGAAGCCCCAAGATACAACCTGGTTACTCTGAATCTTATCTTGGAGGTGGAAGGCTGTGACAGTAAGGAGAAATCATTATAAGGAAGTTGGGCATTTGTTCCAACATACGGTTTTTTTCACAGGAGAAATTGGGGCATCTCCTGTTAATTGATTGGGGAAAGCATGCTCTACCCTCTTTCTCAGCTGGAAACACACATAATAGAGTTGCAAAGGAAGTTCATTCAGTTCTTTACTTCAGGTTTGCACTATAATTTAACTCACATAATATCCACATGGAGTGAGAATTTAGGAATGTCTTCCTTTATTTGACCCAGTTCATTCTCCGTTCATGTAGGTGGGCTTTCTCTTATAAACTCTAGAGGGGCCCACATGGCCATCTCCTTCATTGCAAAGTCTCTCTTCTGAACTCTCCTCCTTGAGCCCTTCTCCTAGTTTCTTCATCATCTTACCTACTTTTCTTTGTCTCATCCTAATCCCAGTCTACTCTTCTGTAAGAGCTCCTAAAATAGTTGTCCCTTTCTGTTCCTTAAAATTCCTGTGTTGGACAGGTCCAGAAGATAGGAGGGGAGGGTCAAAGTGCTAGTCTGGCCTGAGAGTAGAATCTAAGTTTGAAAAAGATCTGATACTTTATATTGTAATGGTTTATTGCTTGTCAACACATTCCTCTCCTTTTATATCTTACTATGTTAAAAAACTATCTTCTGTCCATCACAGGTAGCCCCCATTCAATGACCTTAGATGTGGAAGCTTTCAGCTTCCAGGAAGTGGGGATGGGGGTGGAAGAAAACCTCATCTCACCATACTGAAAAAATAATAGAACAGCAAATGTGAGCTCCTTTAACTTCCTGACACTAATTTACAAACTTCATATCCACTATCTTTCCCCTTCTTTCTGCCCTGGTACTATAAATCATGTGTCTTCTCTGTTGTCCGGTATTAATTATTTCCCACTTTGATGATCCCTCCAGCAGCGACCTCACTGCATTGCTTAACTTTGTGGTTCTCCTCTATCATTCAACACTCCTGAAATCTATATGTTCTGGTATTCCATGTTGTTCTCTCTCCTTCTATCTCTCTTCTCCCATTCATAGTTATTTAAGTTGTCCATACCAGCTATCTCCTCTCTCTTATTCTTCACTCCCTCCCACTTTCCATCACTCTGACCTTTTGCATTGTGCTCTAGTTCACTAATTTGCTCTTCAGCTGTGTCTATTCTTCAGGTGTGTCTACTCAGTTCATCTACTGAGTTTTATTTCAGTTATAATATTTCTAATTTTAATTGCTCTAATCAATTCTTTTTTTGCAACAGCCTATGTTTGCTACATGGATATGATATTGTTTTGTTTTGTTTTGTTTTTGAAATCTCTTTTATTTCACATTGGAAACTAAAAAGCAGAACTGGTTTGAATTGTTCTTAGTACTTTTTCCCTTCATGGACCTCAGAGCACAAATTATATGGATATTGGTTTTGGAGTTTTGGTTTTTTCCTTGATTCTTGTAACATCCTGGAAAGGGTAGTGGTCATTATTCAGTGACACTAAACACAAAATGGCTCACCACTCACTGAAGGTGGCAGCATGAGTGAATGGCAGAACCAGGATGAAAGTCTAGGTCTGGTTTCTAGATCCAAAGTTGCATCTACCTTGAACACTGCCAGGTTAGCACATTCTCCTCAGGGAGGACCTAGTCTGGGCACAGGTACAAGTTTACCATATCCCAGCAGCCATCTTAGATTAACTCTGTTCAATTATAATTACTGCGTAATCCCATGCTCACTGTTTACTTACTAGTTTGTACTACAACTGCTTATATTTGTTGGTGCTTTCTTTTTTTAAAGATTTTATTTTTCCTTTTTTTTTCTCCCCAAAGCCCCCTGGTACATAGTTGTGGGTCTTTCTAGTTGTGGCATGCAGGACACCGCCTCAGCATGGCTTGATGAGCAGTGCCATGTCCACGCCCAGGATCCGACCAGTGAAACCCTGGGCTGCTGAAGCAAAGTGTACAAACTTAACCACTCGGTCAGGGGGCCCACCCCTGTTGGTGCTTTTGTAGAAAACTATTTTTTTCTCTCTATTAGTCCAGTGTTCTCAAATTTGAGGATAAACTCCTTAAAGTTAGGATAAACTCTTAAATCTTCTCTTTCTTTTTTTAAAAAATTTTTTTTGTTGTGATCTAAATAGTTTATAACATTGTGAAATTTCAGTTGTGCATTCCCACCAGCAGTGGATGAGGGTTCCCTTTTCTCTGCAAACTCTCCAACATTTATTAATTTTTGTCTTGGTGATTAGAGCCATTCTAACAGGTGTAAGATGGTATCTAAGAGTAGTTTTGATTTGCATCTCCCTGATGATTAGTGATGTTGAGCATCTTTTCATGTATCTATTGGTCATCTGTATATCTTCTTTGGAAAAATGTCTGTTCATATCCTCTGCACACTTTTTGATTAGGTTGTTTATTTTTTTGTAGTTCAGTTGTGTGAGCTCTTTATATATTATGGAGATTAACCCTTTACAGGATATATGATTTGCAAATATTTTCTCCCAGTTGGTGGGTTGTTTTTTCATTTTGCTGTTGGTATCCTTTGCCTTCCAGAAGCTTTTTAGTCTGATGAAGTCACACTTGTTTATTTTTTCTTTTGTTTCCCTTGTCTGAGTGGGCGTCATATTTGTAAAGATCCTTTTAAGGCTGATATCAAAGGGTCTACTGCCTATATTTTCTTTCAGACGTTTTATGGTTTCCAGTCTTTCAAGTCTTTGATCCATTTTGAGTCTATTTTTGTGTGTGGAGAAAGATAATGATCTACTTTCATTCTTTTGCATGTGGCTGTTCAGTTTTCCCAGCACTGTTTATTGAAGAGGCTTTCCTTTTTCCATTGTGTGTTCTTGGCTCCTTTGTTGAAGATTGGCTGTCCATATATGTGTGGTTTTATTTCTGGGCTTTCCATTCTGTTCCATTGATCTGTGTGCCTATTTTTGTACCAGTACCATGCTGTTTTGATTACTACAGCTTTGTAATATATTTTGAAGTCAGGGATTGCGATGCTACCTGCTTTGTTCTTGTTTCTCAGGATTACTTTGGCTATTTGGTGTCTTTTGCTGCCCCATATGAATTTTAAGATTCTTTGCTCTATTTCTGTGAAGAATGTCATTGGGATTCTGATTGGGATTGCATTGACTCTGTAGATACTTTAGGAAGTATGGACATTTTAACTATGTTTATTCTTCCAATCCATGTACATGGAATATCTTTCCATTTCTTTATGCCATTATCGATTTCTTTCAGTAATGTCTTATAGTTTTCCTTGTATAGGTCTTTCATCTCCTTGGTTAAATTTATTCCTGGATACTTTATTCTTTTTCTTGCAATTGTAAATGGGGTTGTATTCTTGAGTTCTTGTTCTGTTAGTTTGTTATTAGAATATAGAAATGCCACTGACTTTTGTACATTGACTTTTGTATCCTGCAACTTTGCTATATTTGTTGATTATTTCTAATAGTTTTCTGACGGATTCTATTTTCTATTTATAAAAATATGTCATCTGCAAAGAGAGAGAGTTTCATTTCTTCAGTGCCTATTTGGATTCCTTTTATTTCTTTTTCCTGCCTAATTGCTCTGGCCAAAACCTCTAGTATTATGTTGAATAAGAATGGTGAGAATGGGCACCCTTGTCTTGTTCCTGTTCTCAGCAGGATAGCTTTCAGTTTTTCCCCATTGAGTATGATGTTGGCAGTGGGTCTGTCATATATGGCCTTTATTATGTTGAGGTATTTTCCTTCTATACCCATTTTATTGAGTTTTTATTATGAAAAGATATTGGATCTTGTCAAATACTTTCTCTGCATCTATGGAGATGATCATGTGGTTTTTGTTCCTCCTTTTGTTGATATGGTGTATCATATTGACTGATTTGTGGATGTTGAACCATCCCTGTGTCCCTGGTATGAAATCCCACTTGATCATGGTATATGATCTTTTTAATGTATTGCTATATTCAGTTTGCCAATATTTTGTTGAGGATTTTTGCATCTAAGTTCATCAGCGATACTGGTCTGTAATTATTCTTCTTTGTGTTGTCTTTGTCTGTTTTGGGAACAGGCTGATCGATCTTGACCTCATAGAATGTGTTAGGAATATTTCCATCTTCCTCAATTTTTTGGAATAGTTTAAGAAGAATAGGTAATGAATTGTCTTTGAATGTTTGGTAGAATTCTCCCAAGAAGCTATCTGGTCCTAGACTTCTATTTTGGGGGAGGTTTTTGATTACTGTTTCAATCTCTTAGCTTGTGATTGGTCTATCCAGATTCTCTATTTCTTCTTGATTCAGTTTTTGGAAATTGTCAGAGTCTAAGAATTTATCCATTTCTTCTAGATTGTCCAGTTTGTTGGCATATAGTTTTTCATAATATTCTCTTATAATCTTTTGTATTTCTGTGACATCTGTTGTAATTTCTCCTTTTTCATTTCTAATTTTATTTATTTGAGCCTTCTCTCTTTTAGTGAGTCTGGCTAAGGGTTTGTCAATTTGGTTTATCCTCTCAAAGAACCAGCTCCTTGTTTCATTGATCCTTTTTACAGTCTTTTTTGTTTCAATTTCATTTATTTCTGCTCTAATTTTTATTATTTCCTTTCTTCTGCTGAGTTTAGGTTTGGTCTGTTCTTCTTTTTCTAATTCTGTTAGGAGTAGTTTAAGATTGTTTAATTGGGCTTTTTCTTGTTTGTTAACGTGGGCCTGTATTGCCATAAATTTTCCTCTTAGGACCTCTTTTGCTGCATCCCATAAGAGTTGGTATGGTGCATTTTCATTCTCGTTTGTCTCCAAATATTTTTTGATTTCTCCATTTATTTCTTTGATGACCCATTGGTTGTTCAGTAGCATGTTATTTAGTCTCCACATTTTTGTTCCTTTTCCAGCTTTTTTTTTGTGGTTGATATTTAGTTTCATGGCATTATGGTCAGAAAACACAGTAGATATGATTTCAATCTTCTTAAATTTATTGAGGTTTGCCTTGTTTCCCAATATATGGTCTATCCTTGAGAATGTTCCGTGTATGCTTGAGAAGAATGTGTATTCCGCTGTTTTGGGATACCGTGCTCTCTATATATCTATTAAATTCACCTGGTCTAGTTTTTCATTTAAGTCCACTATCTCCTTGTTGACTTTTCTTCTGGATGATCTATCATTGATGTAAGTGGGGTGTTGAAGTCCCCTACTATTACTGAGTTGTCATTGATATCTCCTTTTAGGTTTGTTAATAGTTGCTTTATGTACTTTGGTGCTCCTGTTTTGGGCGCATACGTGTTTATGAGTGTTATGTCTTCTTGGTGGAGGGTCCCTTTTATCATTGTATGCTGCCCCTCCGTGTCTCTATTTACCAGTTTTATCTCAAAGCCTATTTTGTCTGATATAAGTATGGCAACACCTGCTTTCTCTTGTTTGCCATGAGCTTGGAGTATTGTCTTCCATCTCTTCACTGTGAGCCTATGTTTGTCTCTAGAGTTGAGATTTGTTTCCTGGAGGCAGCATACTGTTGGGTCTTGTTCTTTGATCCACCCTGCCACTCTCTGTCTTTTGATTGGAGAATTCAATCCATTTACATTTAGAGTGATTATTGATATATGAGGGCTTAATACTGCCATCTTATCAGACTTTTCCCCGTTCTTCTGCATTTCCTTTCCTTCTTGTCCCATGTATTTCGGACTACCAATTTGATTAGGTAGTTTTCTGTGTTGGTTTTTTTCATTTTCTCCTTGTTTCTCATAAATGTCCCTGTTCTAATTATTTGTTTAGTGATTACCCTTAGGTTCATATAAAAAATCTCATAGCTGAGATAGTCCATTTTCTGATAGCCTCTTATTTCCTTAGATTATACTGATTCCATCCCTTTCCTCTTCCCCTTCTAAGTTATTTTTGTCATATCTTTTTCCATTTTGTGTTGTGAGTTTGTGGTTAAAAAGATGAGATCATTTTTGTTTTGGAGTTTTCCTTTGCTTTACCCTTGATGTTAAAGTTAGGTGTTTACTAACCTGATCTGATAGAGAGCTGCCATTTTCTGATTATTGCCTACCTATTCATTTGTAGCCTCTTTCCTATTTTTTTTTTTTCCAGATATGAGGGCCTTCTTGTAGGGGGTCTTGTGGCAATGAACTCCCTTAGCTTTTGTTTATCTGGGAAAGTTTTTATTTCTCCATCATATCTGAAGGAGATTTTCACTGGATAGAGTATTCTTGGCTGAAAGTTTTTGACTTTCAGGATTTTGAATATATCATTCCACTCTCTCCTAGCCTGTAAGGTTTCTGCTGAGAATCCACTGAAAGCCTGATAGGGGTTCATTTGTAAGTTATTTTCTTCTACGTTGTTGCCCTTAGTATATTTTCTTTGTTGTTGACTTTTGCCAACTTCACTACTATGTGCCTTGGAGTGGGTCTTTTTACATTGACAAAGGTAGGAGATCTGGAGGCTTCTTTCACGTGGATTTCCAGCTCCTTCCCCAGGTTTGGGAAGTTCTCAGCTATTATTTCTTTGAACAAGCTTTCTGCTCCATTGTCCTTCTCTTCCCCCTCTGTAATACCTATAATCCCTATGCTTCATTTCCTGATTGAGTCAGAAATTTCTCTGAGAGCTTTCTCATTTCTTTTTAGTCTTAGTTCTCTCTTCTCCTCCCTCTGAAGCATTTCTATAGTACTATCCTCTAATTGGCTGATTCTCTCCTCCATATTGCCAGCTCTGTTGTTTAGGGAATCCAGATTTTTCTTAATTTCATCCATTGTGGTTTTCATCTTTAACAATTCTGATTGGTTCTTCTTTATGGCTTCCAATCTCCTTTGTGAAGAAGCTCCTGAATTTGTTAATTTTTCCTTCTGTTTTCTTGTAACTTGTTGATTTTTTTTATGATTGCTGTTTTGAATTCTTTGTCGTTTAGTTTATGGATTTCTGTTCCTTCAGGATTGCTTTCTGAGTACTTGTCACTTTCCTTCTGGTCTGGAGCTTTAATATACCGACTCATACTGCTTGATTGGGTAGATTTTTGCTTCCTCATGGTGTTCTTATCAGGTCACAGCTGCCACATACACCACAGGATGGGGATCTGGCACTGTGTATTCTGGACCCGGCATGAGCAGGGGCTCCCCAGCTCCAGCCACTGACTGCTTTTCTCTCTGAGCGATTGATTGATGGCAGATCTGGAGCACTGGGCAGGGGGAGGGGTACTCTCCTTCCCCAGTGCTTCCCCCAGCCTCTACTTGTCTCTCTGTATGGAGCTCTGGGCTATTGCAGGACTGTGCACTTTCCCTTTCTCTGCTGCTGCTGCCAAACTCTCTGCACTGTGCTCTGGATGATCCTGGGGCTGGAGTACTGGATGGGGCTGGGGCACCTCTCTCATCTGCAAACTTTCCCCTCCATGGCTGGCATACTCTCTGCACTGTGCTCTGGATAATTCTGGGGCTGGAGCACCAGGTGCGGTGGGGTGCCTCTCTCGGCTGTGCACCCTCCCATCTGCAGCTGCCACACTCTCTGCACCATACTCTGGCCTATTCTGGGGCTGTGCTTTTTTCCTGCTGCTGCCACCAAGCTCTCTGTGCCTTGCTCCAGGTGAACCTGGGGCTGGAGTGCCTGTGCCCTTTCCCCCTGCCACTACCCTGCTCACTGCACCATGCTCTGGATGATTCTGGGGCTGGAGTATGGGCAGGGACATGGCGCCCTTTTCTCCTGTGCATTTCCCACCATTGCAGCCAATCCCTCTCCACAGAGCTCCTATGGATCAGCTTCCATTTCCTCTGGAGGATCCAGCCCCTCCACCACCTTCAGGTGTATGGCTGCATGGGTCCCCCAAAATCTTTTGTGCTGTGTATATGTCCTGTGTTGGTGTATGAATATCCTTTTGGTTGTATCTTAGAGGGGGAGAGTCCAAGGAAAAGCTCACTCCACCATGATACTGTTGTCACTCCTTTGCTATGATATTTTTTTAGTGCTTCTGAAGATATTAATTACCTTTCTTTTAAAATTGCTTTCAGTTTGTTATATTTATTTTATTTCCTCAGGATATAAAATATCCTTCTTCTGCATGTTTAGATTTATGCTTATATCTCAGGGTGTGATTTTTTTAAGTGTTGGTGATTTTAAGTGTTGTGTTTTTGTCTTTGTTTAACTTTCTCTGCTAGTATCTATTATTGTAGCAGCCTCCAATAATTGTGAGAAAAGGATATGCAGTAAGGCAGAGGGTATCAGTAACAAATATTCTTATATGGGAAGTACTCCTTGTTCCTTTTTGGTGTAGCTGGCCATACAGAGCACTGCTGTACCCTCCTAACCCAATGACTTACAATCAATTATCTTATAGTTGATAGATGACTCTGCCAGCTATTGTGTGGCATAAGCAGGATCAAGTGGTTAAGTGGTCCTAAAAACAGCCTGACAGTTGCCGTTGCCCCTGCCTGTCTCCCTTTCTACTAAATGCCCAAGCTTAGAGTACCCTCAGAACTGTTCTCATCTTTCATCTGACTCCTTCCCTGAGTACATTTTCTCTCATCATTTCTATTCCATTGATGATTCCCCTCTTTGGTTTTAATTTCTGTTATAGATTTGTTACTTTAAAAAAATATATCTTTTTTTGTAATTTCTAGAGATTTTGGAGGAGAGTCAGACAGGTATCCCCAGTCTGCCATCTAGATTCCGTCTTTCTCTTCAAACACCATGCCGCTGCAATAAACCTCCATAGCTCTCCTGAAATTTTTTCAATCCTTATTTTACTTGATTTCTTGACTTCAACCTCTTGTCAGCATTTGGTATGATTAACCATTTGTTTTCTTCTTAAAACACTCTTTTTCTTAGTTCTCATAGCAAAGCGTACTTTAGTCTTCCTCTCCTATTTCCAATAACTCCTTTGTGGCTTCCTGTTCCTCTCAAGTCTTGATCATTAGAGCTTTTCCCAGGCCTTATCTTCTCACTCTATACCCTTTTCTTGGGTGATCTCATCAATTCCCTTGACCTCAGTGCCATCTATGCACTGATGTATTAAAAATCTGCTCTTCCAATTCTTCTGCTCTCTAGAACTTCAGATTAAAATAGCAGACAGACTATTGGACATCTCCATGTGGCTGTCCACAGGCACTAAACTCAGTGTATTTAAAGTTCAACTCATTGTCATGCTCTGACCAAATCTGCTCCTTTTTCTATATTCTCTACCAACCAAGTTGACTGGTTAAAGAAATATCCTTAATTCTCCCTCTCCTTTAAACTTCCTTCCTCTCCTCATACCACAAGTCATAAAATTCTTTTGCACGTGTCTGCTTCTCTAATTCCCAATGAAGTTACCTATAAACCACCATCATTTCACTGGAATTTCTACAATATCTTCCTAACTGCTCTCTACTTGCAGTCTTGTCTTTCCAATGTATCTTTCATTCTGTAGCCAAAGACATTTCTCAAAAGGAAATAAGATCATGCCAGCTCTTGCCTAAAACCACTTACTAACCATTCTACTTAAGAGAGAGTTCAAAGTCTTCAACATGGTAACTCTTAAACACTCAGCTTTAATTTATGCAACTTCCCAACTGCTCTATGCCTAATCTCTTTTTTCCAAACCTTTTCACAGGCCTAGGAACACTGCTTTCCTCTTTGTGTTAATCATCCTTGCTGAGGTATCATTTCCTCTTTCCTTTAAAGGCAATTTTCTTTTGCTTCACACATCTTTGTTCAGTTGTCCTCCTCTGAACATCCATAGCTCTTGCATGATTATACATGGAACTTATTACCTTGTATTGTAACTGACTGTGGATGTGTATCCTCATTAGCATGTACCCAACGTGAGGATGGAAGAGTATTAGGTGTGGGTTCTATCCCTTAGGCCTAGCACATGAAAGGCACTTGGTAAATTCTTGAATTAACAAAATAATAATATCTATCACATATTGAACAGTATTTGTAGCAGGCTCTGTGCTTAGTGCTTTTTATGCTTTAGCTCATTTACTTCCTATGAGAGCCTGGTAAGTCAGGGGCTGTTATAATCCCCAACTGACAAATGAGGACACTGAGCCTTAAGGAGGTTAAATAGCTTGCTCAAGGGTGGATAGTACATAGTAATAAGTAATTCCACCTGGATTTGAACCCAAGTCTCTAACTTAAGCTAGATATTACTGAATATTAAAATAAGGAAGGCAGGGAAGGACGCTGGTGGCTGCGGAGGAGAATTAACCAAATTTGTATGGGAATAGTGGATTAGGACACATGGGTCCAAGACATTTACTTTATGGTTCTTTTACGGTAACTTAAACCAAAGCATCTGCTATGGACTGAATGTTTGTGTCCCCCCAAATTCATATGTTGAAACCTAATCCTCAATATGATGCTATTTGGAGGTAGGGCCCTCGGGAAGTAATTAGGTCATGAGTGTGGAGCCCTCGTGAATGAGATTAGTGCCCTTATAAAAAAGACCCCAGAGAGTTCCCACAGCCCTTCTGCTATGTGAGGACACAGGAAGCAGACAGCCATCTATGAACCAGGAAGCAGGCAATTACTAGACACCGAATATTCTGGCACCTCCTCTGATCTTGGACTTCTCAGTCTCCAGAACTTTGAGAAATAAATTTCTGTTGTTTATAAGCCACTCAATCTATGTATTCTGTTATAGCAGCCCGAATGGACTAAGACAGCATCTAAGTTGGTGAAAGTCAAGATTAGAAAAATGTCTCCATTGGGCTTCTTCAAATGTTCAAAATCTACTTAAAAGTCTGTCTGAGGCAAATAAAGATGTCTGAACTTTGAAATGACTAGAATTTTTTCCGAATTCTTTAAACCTTGGATTATGGTCAGATATCAAAGATGTGTACAGAGATTTACCAGTAAGAATGTTAGTTTCAGTGTTGTGAAATTAGAAACAATCTTAAGTTTCCAAAAAAGGCAATTGACTCAATTTTTTCCTATCCCCATAATATAATACTGTGCAGACATTAACGAGGATGATGGAGAGGACAATTAAAGGCATGAAAATGTTCATGACAAAATTAATGAGAGAACAGCAGATTATGCAAAAATATATGCAAAGATCCTTTAAAAGCAAAAGTTAAACTCTTACATAAAAGATAAACCAAAAAATGTAAAAAATGACATTTTCAAAATGTTACGATTTGAGGGATTTATATAGTCTCTTCTGTGATTTTTCTAAAGTTAAAAATTTCTTTACTGAAACATTACTTTTGCCATCAATAGGGTCGTTACATACATCTTTTCTGAAAGACATCTATTTGGTTAAAGCAAAAACCTATAGAATTGTTCTGGATCATTGAATAAGAACTTAATTCTTTCTTGAACAATTGCAGTTTTAGTGAATTGATATGATAATTGAAATGATTAATTAAAGATTGAACTAAACATGATATCACTTAAAGCGGGGCCTAATGATCAATTTATAGTGAAAATAAAAGAAAAACATATTTAATGTTGAGCCTTTTCTTCTCTAAACTTTTATAGATCTACTTGGTTGGTATATCTTACAGCAAGCACGAGATAGTGATTGCCGCAACGGGTAGGCAGGCTGCAGACAATTCTAGAAAAAGACTGCAAAGGATGTTCTTCAGTGCGAGAGGAGTCTCATTGCTCACCCTGCAGGTTGTGTCCTAGGCAAAGTGCCCGACACTGCCCCCTAGTGGCTTGTAGAAATGAAATATCAATGCTAATAAAAAGGCAGGTGTTTTGTATAGGCTTTATTAAACCTAGAACTTTCAAATTATAATGAAAAAATTTTTTTTGCTTATAGAACTTTATAATTCATAATAAACATCCTCTTTATTTTCCAGATGAGAAAACTGAGAGGTTAAATCAATAGCCTTAGATCGCACAGCTAGATAGTGAGAAAGATGGGACTAGAAACTGGGACTCCAACATCCCCAGCCAACATCATTTCTGCCAAGCTGAGCTGCCTTCTAAATTAGTTTGCTGATATCCTGGATGTCCAAGGCATTTGTCAAACATAGTCCTGAGTTGTGGACTCAGGAGCTCATAGCTCCTCATTATTTTCAGCTCTCAATTTTGGCGACTTGTGATATCTTGGGAAGAGCTAGGCCTTTGGATTTCGGGGACCCTATTTATTTATTTAGTCTGGCTAATGTCACATAGATGAGATGCACAGATGATTAAAAAATCACTCATTATGTTAAGCGAAATAAGCCAGTCAGAGAAAGACGAACTCTATATGACTCCACTCATAGGTGGAAGTTAGTATATTGACAAGGAGATCTGATCGGTGGTTACCAGGGAAAAGGGGGCTGGGGGGAGGGCACAAAGGGGGAAGTGGTGTACCCACAACACGACTAACAAAAATGTACAACTGAAATCTCACAAGGTTGTAATCTATCATAACATTAATTAAAAAAAAAATCACTCAGATATTGTGTTATTGCTACTGGGACAAAGCCAACATGTGAAGGCTGAACTTTCTGGAAATGGACTCCTTGCACTTGACTAATAGCAATGGTAAGAGCAGGATCTAATATAATTTATTGCAGACATATTTTCATTGTTAAAAGGGCATATTATTTCTTAAGTGAGGGCTTGTGTGGAATTGTTGTGGTTTCAGTTTCATGAGCTCCTGACACCCCAAGGTAGAATTGTGGCCTTTATGTTGTGCACCTTTCTTGTGGAATAGGCAGCAAGCGAAACCACAAAGGTGTTAACGAATGAGATGGTGAGACAGATGAGTCTAACGACGTGACAGGAAGTGTGTATTTGCACATCTCCTCTTCATTTGGTCTCACTGCCTCCCCCTGATAGCATTTACAGATGGGAGAACTTTACCTGATTAATTTTCAAGTCTGCGACTGGACAGAGCACTCAATTGGATTACGAACTGACTCATTTCAGAGTTCACTGAAGTGAGTCAGACTTACGACTAGTGCCTCTAGGTGGTGCCTGTGACCTGTATTTGGATTCAGAAGCTTTGTCAGAGGCAGAGGAAGAACACTCTAGAGGAGAAAGGGCTTTTTTTTGTTTTTTGTTTTCCCCGTGTTTTCCACTGCCCAAGCTCTGTGGAGACACAGTATTATAGACCAAATGTGAGCTTGGAGACCCTAGGTGGTTATTCAGCTCTCATTTTTCCAATTTCTTTTGTTTTCTCTCTCCTTGGAAAGAGAATTCACAAAGTTGACACAATAAGTGGGTGAAACCCAAGGAGGAAATTTGGAAATTTGAAAACTCACGGCTAGCAGTTTATGTTTTGGGGGTGATGAAATGACTCTTTCATGTGTATATTAGCATGGAATATTTGTGTGCTAAGCACATACAGGAGGCATTCTGTTAGAATTCTAGCATCTTTCTCTGTGATGCTTATGCATAGCCAGTCTTTCCCTCTCTCGCTGTATTAGTCCTGGAGTGATAGAGTCTCCATCATTTTCAGCTTGTCATGGATGATCGTTCAAATGTTTCTTCCAAGTTGATATGTGTGACTGGAGGTTCTGTTAGTGGTACAGTGTAACTAAGGTGAATGTGCATGTATCAGTCTGGAAAGCAGAGCTGGAAGGACCATCAGAGACCAGCAAGGAAAGAAATTTCTAGGTCTTTGGTGTTCATGATCCATAACCTTTCAAGCACAGAGAGTCTAATTGCATCTTGGGTTTAGAACAATTAAATAAATCACACAAGGTAACATAGTCTGTAATTAACAGATCCTGGATTGAATTAACAGAGTCTGGTCGACTGTCTCCAGATTTTACTAACTTTCTACCATATCCACTCTTTGGTGAATTTCAGTGGATTTTCAGTGATTTCATAGACCAAAATTTAGGGATCACTTTAGGGTTGGCGATGTTTTACTTAGTAAGGACATTAAAGCCACCTCTAAAATCATGTCACCACTGCTTCATAAAAGAAGGGATATTTTAACACCACATGGGTGAGAAGGATGTAATCTCAGAATTGATGGCAACCTTTTAATTTAGTAATTTAACTTTATGTAAAACTACACATTGTCCATTTCACCAAGGACAGATGAACTCCTCTTAGTTTCTCGGTGGTTCATGAGCTGCACTAGAGAATCCCTGATCTAGGGCAATCTCTTCATTTTTCAGATGGAGAAATTGAGACCCAAATCAATTAAGTGATTTGTTTAAGGTCACATGTCTAGCCAGTAGCAGAGAACTGAATTTTCCATATTAGTTTCAACAAGGAGAAACTTAAATAGTTCTTTGCCCATTCTTCTCTCTTTTCAGCTTTTGCTCAATGAAGGACACACATAAAACCTAAGAAGAGGCAGTTGACAAATAAAAATGGCAAGCAATAGGATACATTGGAGTATATGAGGAAGCCATTTGGTATAAACCTAATTTGGCCTGACTTTGTTTTTTCCAAAAGGGCCTGACTGTGGCTGTTGAGCATGCATTGTATATATATTTCCTATGGCAAGAACAAAGGCCCTTGAGATAAAGGTGCAACTTCCCTCCCCCACCCAACTTTGGCATTTCCTTAAAGATTAAGCATCTTTCTTCAGGCTAGGAACTGATTCCTGCGCTCACCTGTGACCACCCAGCCCGAGACAACAGACTGGCCACCCTGCTGTGTTCACTAGGACAGCAGACCTACCTGCTATTTCCATCAATAGCTGTGCCGACAGAGCAGTCTCGAAACTATTGTAAAAGGGACATTTCAATCCTATGTGAAACATCCTCGCTGGGGGTATATAACCACTCTGTGCACCCCACTTCTTCGGTGCCCTTTCTTCCTTCAGGAAGAAAGGCCCTGGGCCATGGTCCTCAGATTTCAGCTCAGAATAAACTTTCCAAAATTTTCATTTATAGATTGGTTATGGATTATTTTCGTCGACACAGTATATGGCAGGCAGAAAATAGATCCCATAAAGTCATTTTCAATTCTTTATCATTATGGCATTTTGATTTTCTGTCAAATCCATATTTTTCCTTTTTCCCTTTGTTCTCTGTTTTGTTTTCATCTTTTACTTTTTTCCAGCTTTATAGAGGTATAATTGAAAAATACAACGGCATATATTTAAGGTGAAAAATATGATGATTTATTATACACATACAATGTGAAATGATTACCACAATCAAGGTAATTAACATATCCATCGCCTCACATAGATACCATTCTTTATGTGTGGGGTCCACTTTGTTTTTGAACCCTATTTAGAAATTTATCTGTAGTTATTCAAGGGAAAAGGATAATGTTTACTGAGTCCTGCTCCATGACAGGCACTCTACTAGGTGTTTTGCATACTTGTGTAATCTTTGCCTGTCTCACAGCAACGAGAAATCTGTATAAATAGCATTAAATGCCCACGTTTCCCACAACATTGATTTTCATGATGTTCGGTATTTTCTTTAGAAATACAAAACATATCTTCTTGCCATCTGGAATTAACCATTTTATTGCCAATATACACCTACAAATTCTCCCTAGCTCTTCATTTTACTATAGCTGTGCTCAAAGAAGTGGCTTTTTAGAAGCGTCAAGCAATGAGATCGGTGGAGGGAGATGAATGGAGGTGAGTTGCATTTGTATGCAGATGAATGAAGGAGGAGGGAAGAAGAATCAAGTCAAGGCCATTTCATCCTTTGGAGTCATTCCCCGTGTAGAAAAATGGACGAAAATCCCCGAGTAACCAATCTTCACTGTATGACCACCAGGGGGCGCTCAACACTGTCGGATGACAGTGGTTCCATCTCCAGTAAAATTATAGCACCACAGGTTTTCTGTAATTATGTCTTTTCTCTCTGTCATCCTTTCTTCTTCACAAAGGGTTCACTAGGCAGCTACTTTGTTCTTTAATGTGTTTTGACTTCAGACGTTCTAATAAGATTCCATGGAAAATAGTCCTTTTATGAGATTAGACTACAGATGGTCCTAGATACGATTTTTCAACTTTACGATGGTGCAAAAGCGATATACCTTCAGTAAAAACCATACTTTGAACTTTAAATTCTGATCTTTTCCCAGGCTAGCAATATGCCGTACGAAACTCTCTTGATGCTCTCTTGTGATGCTGGGCAGTGGCAGTGGGCCACAGCTTCCAGTCAGCCACGAAATCACAAGGGTAAAGAACAGATACATTTATAACCATTCTGTACCCACACGACTGTTCTGATTTTCACTTTAAGTACAGTGCTAATAAATTACATGAGATAGTCAACACTTCATTGTAAAATAGACTTTGTGTTAGATGATTTTGCCCAACTGTGGGCTAATATAAGTGTTCTGAGCACGTTTAAGGAAGGCTAGGCTAAGCTATGATGTTCGGTAGGTTAGGGCTATTAAATGCCTTCTTGGCTTATGATATTTTCAACTTATGATGGGTTTATCAAGACGTAACTGTATCCTAAGTCAAGGAAGTTCGTATATACTATATCTGAAGTATTGAACTTGTTCGTTACCTTGACCTTTGCTTCTTAGGATCACCTTTCTAGAGCCTTCCATGAAGATGATGCTGCAGGATGAACATGCCCTGGAATACCCTCTACCACCGATCTCCAGTTTTCTTGTTTTATTCAGCTCCAGCCCATCCTTTACAGAAAAACTTAAATTCCTTTCTCCATAATGAGATAATTTTTGGCCCCTTCATTCTCAGAGAACTTTCTTCTAAACTCTTACAGCATTAGGGAGTCAGTTCCTAATTCTCCACTTCGTCCTATATTGTCTAAAACCATTAACTTCTCAAGTGTTGCTTTCTTCCGTCCACCAGGTTAAGAACTCCTGGAGGATGAGCAATGAAAACTTTCTCCCCCGGGTCACAATAGTGTAGGGGTGGAACTGTGGTCTCAATGACAAGGGTAAAACATTTTCGGGCTCCATCCTCATCCATTTGTGAGAATTCCAGCCCCTACAGATTCTTCCAAACTCGTTCTGCATGTCCACCTGGATCTTCTTCCACGGCTGTCACGAGTCCACCCTCCGTCTTCCCTCCTGCAGTGGTACCGTCGCTGCTGCCACCAAAGGCATCTGGAGTCACTGCTGCACATGTGGCTCATGCTCGTGCTGTGGACACCACTGGGGCTGCCCATCAAAGCTGGCCTCCTTTCTGGCTCCTTCTGTAGATCTGGCCCCTTCAGCCTTCTCCAGGCCTCTCCAGGCCTCTGTGCTGTAAAGAGATCCGAAGGGAGAGTGTACATAGTTATTAACCCTCACCTGTGCTGTGTTTTATAGCATAACTCAATGCACTATAAACTTGTGTGGTAACACTGTACAGAAACAGGTATTTTAGTGCTTAGTTCCCTTTATTTACTCCTTTTTAATGAAAAGCCATCTTTTAAATTTGCTTCCAATTTGCAAAATAAATCCAAGGGCCTTAAACAAGAAGTTACAAAATACAGAAATGTTTTTCTCTCTGTTGAAGTGTGAGTCTATGTGTACATGTGAATATGTGCGTGTCTATGTAAGACCTTCTGTTTTTACAAAACATGTATGTTACTGTGTAATTTAAATAATTTATTTTGCAAAAGTCTGTGTCCACAAAATGCAATCATCTGTCTGTTAAACATCCAAATATCCGTGGCTTGGGCTCCAACCTGACAGCAGAGCACGCTTTGCCCTAGGTGCTTTTCTCCGAGTATCCTGAAGCTCTCCAAGGTCACTTGCACTCGTACCTCAGTTCCTTCTCCTAGTTGTTCACCTGCAGCTGCCTTGGAATCTCGAATGCAGCTCTCAGGGCCATAGGCTGCATCCCCGAAGCCCCAGGAGAATCCCTCTGTGGACTCAGTTGCCCCCAGGCATGGTCCTCACTGTGGAGTTACCTCTGTCGGGGGTTCCTAAAGCCCTGCTTGATTTTGTGCTTGCTCCCTGCGAAAATATCTGTGTATCTGCACTTTTGGGGTTTGAAAGAGGTTACTTCTCAGTGTCATGCTTCGTTGAGGTGCCCATAGCAAAACTGCCTGGTTCCAGGTGGACGATTTCTTATTCATTTATTCATTCATTGACTCCCTCATTTTTTTCTTTCATTTGAGAAAAATGTTCGCTGAGGACTAATTCCATGTCAGGCACAATGCTATGAGCTAGATAGACATTTCCCTCCTGGTGTCCTTATAGGACCCGGGGAGTGAGAGGCAGTGTTGGAACAGGTTCCAGCCTTAGGTGTGTGCTGGTCCTGAAACCCACATTCCCTTCTGTGACTTCAGCCCGGGTCTCAGTCTGGGAAACAGTGTCCTGGCCTTTCTTATATGGTTTCCCTGTGGGCAACAGCTGGTCTTGCTGACAACTGGCTTTGGTTTGGATATATCCATATTCTGCCACCCTAGTTCATCAAACATGTTTTTATATCATTGACTCTCAGGAGTATGGCTTTGGGACTCATTTCATTTTTTACCAGAAGGCGCTTTTTACTCCATATGCATTTGTAAAAGCAGATGGTTCTACTCAACTCCTCTGAAGACCTGAGCTCCAAATTCAATTGCTATGTTGAGAGAGGGGAGGTAATAATTTCACCTACAGAATCTGAGCCCTGGTTCAGCCGTAATGTCCGGTAATAACTGTGTATGCAATTTTGAAGTCTCCTCTTCTTCTTTTCCTGCTCCTCTTCTTCCTCCTGACTTGATATGTAACAAGTGCTAGCAGATATCATCAAATATTCCATAAAAACATGTTTTTAAATACCTGAATAATCATCATTGTGTGAATGTACCATAAATGATTTGACCATATTACTGGATAAGCTTGTTTGCTTTTTTTGGGTAAACTTTTGAGGTTACATAAAATATGATGAGAAGCTTCATATATAAATCTCGGTCCACATTTATTTCTTTAAAAACGATTTCTCAGAGTAGAATACTGGCTCTTATTAAACAGGAAAACATTTTCCATAATTTTTCACCAATTTACCTGTCTGTCAGCAGTGTGTGAGAAGCTGTCCCACTGTATCTTTGTTAACAATGACTTTTAGCATTTATCATTTTGGCATTTTGATGGATGCCTTCTTTTAATTTATATTTTTCAATTACCACTGAGATTGTACATTTTAATATGCTTGTTGGTGTTTGTATTTCTATTAGTTTTAATGCTTTTCATACTGATTTACAAATTTCCTTTGTATGGTAAGCAAACTAGCCCTTTGTTATAATTGTGCCAAGAATTTTTTCTCCATTATATTGTCTTTTAATTTGGACTACATTATTTTTGATGTGTATAAACTTAAAATTTTTATGTATTCAAATCTTTTCATATTTTTTGTGATTTCCTAGCAAGTATCATTCACACCCAAATATCAGCAAAATATTTACATGTATTTTCCTATTTAATTATTTTATTAGATTTTATAGAATAACTTCTCTTTTTCTTTCAAAGGTTGATCTGGTCAACCTCACATCTTTTGTTGAATAATTTGTTTTTCCTCCTTGTTTTGTGATGTTGCCCTTATTAGGTTCTTTTATGAACTATGGTTATTTTGGCTTTGCCTATTTTGTTTTATTGATCTGTCTGTCCTTTTCCCAGTACAGCATTGACTTGGTTACTGTGATTTAAAAATAAATGCTAATATTTGGTAAAACAAGACTCCATTACTACTGCATTAAAAAATTATTGTATAGTCTTTTCTATTTATAATTCCAGAGTAAACTTAGGAGAATTTTATCCAGTTGGGATTTTTCATTATTCCGTTCAACGAATCTTTATAGAGTCCGTCACTGTGCCAGGCATTCATTATTCTGGGGAATGGTGCTGGGGAATGGATGTAATGTGTATACAGAAAACGTTTTTTGCCATCATAGGGTTTGCATTCTCTTTGAGGACACAGACAATAAACAAAAACAGGAGTGGATGTACAACACAATGTCAGGTGGTGATAGACGCGACAGACTAAAAACAGCAGGGTAAAGGCAGAAATGATGGGGATGGTATTAGGTAAAGTTGCCCGAGAACGTTCCATTGAGGTAGCATTTGAATAAAGTGAGAGATAGTGGGTGGAAAGCAGTAGCTGTGGACAGAGGGAACACAGGTGCCTGGTGGTCTGGAGGAACAGTAGGAAGGTTGTGTGGTCGGAGGGAGTGAGGGGGTGGAGGTGATGAGGTCAGAGGTGCAGTCAGGGTTCAGATCATGTGGGTCCCTCCAGGCCCTGGAAAACACTTTGGATTTTAGCCAGAAGTTTTGATTAAGCTTGTGAAAAATTTATAAGTTAACTTCGGAAAGAATTGATGTATTTTTAAAATTCCATCTTTCCATTGAAGAAAATATGTGTTTCTCAGCATGTTTGCTGTTCCCTTTACACTCTCCTTTTCCTTTTTCTTCACATTTTATAGTGAACATATGTCATTTTTTTACATAGGTTCTTCACATTATACTTTTAGGTGTTTTATATATGTTTAATGCTGTTGTCAGTGGAATATAGGTATCTGTATGTCTATCATAACATATTTTCTGGTATTCAAGAAAGTGTGGATATCTGTATATCTTACATCTGAGCACTAAATTTGAGATTTTCAATTAATTCTATACTTACCACTTTTGTGTAAACAATTTTAATTTTGTCTTCTGATCTGGTAGCAATTTGTCCCCTCCATGTGCCTGCCTCTACCAGACAAGACTCATATTGGATAGCTTTCATTAGTTATTACTTATAGAAATGACTCTAGAGATTTATGTTTAATATAATGTCATTATTTTAGAATATTTACTTGCATGCTAAAAGAATTTCCTTCTAGTTCTAGTTTTAAAAGTTCTTTTCTTTTTTCTTAAGAATGGATTATTGTTGTTCAAATTCCTTTTTAGCATCTTTGGAGATAGTTATATGGTTTTTGTCCTTTGACTTATAGATTTAAGGAAAAGTTTATAGATTTTCTAGTATTAAATAATTGTTGGACTCCTGAACTTAATGCCATTTGTTTATGGTGGGTGTTTGCTCCAGTCTACTGATTAATTTACTTTGCTCTTACTTTATTTTTACCTTTCAAATCCACTAGAGTAAGAATGATTTACAGCTTTTGTAAATCTTAGATTCTCTTTGGTCACCATTGCCATGCTTTTGGTTATGCTAGCTTTATAAAATGAACTGAATTACTTACAGCTGAAATTATCTGGTCCTAAAATCTTTTATTGGAGATAATTAGTTGATAACTTTCAATTTCTTCCAAGCTTATCGATCTTTTCATGTTTGATATTTTTCTTGAGTTAGTTTTGATTGTATATGTTTTCCCTCTCAACCTTTTATTTCACTGAGATTTTGGAATTTATCGACACAGACTTGTACATAATAATTATCTAATTTCAGAAAAATTCTTATTTCTCATTTTCCCTTGTAAGGCCCTCCTGTCCCTGGGACTTAAAGTATGAGACCATAGGGGCAGGATTAGACGACAATCTGAGAGACTGACGTTAGGCTGTACTAATTTGTCCTTTTTACATCAACTATGAACAAATATGGATGTGTGATATGGTAGAATATTAGTCAGAAATTAAGTTATTATAGAAAAGGAGGTGTGTGCTTGTTTGCCTGTGTTTGTAGACAATGGCTCTTATCTGCTACTTGTTCCACAGCTTGCTTTTCATTAGAATGAATGACTTTTCCAGGAAGCTCTTCAGTTTCTCCTACGAATAATACTCTAGAGTGAATCCAGCCTCCTGCTCTCCAGACAATCTCAGGTATGTCTGAGTCTTAGGACGTGATCTTTCAAGATGAGGTCTATACCACATGGATTGGATCTCCTCACTGTGGCTTCAAATTGAAAAATGACCGGTAGGCAGAAGTTAAAGGAAGTTGGATTTGGACTCAATGTAAAGAAGAATTTTTAATAAATTCTGTCCCAAGCTGGAATGGGCTCCTTTGGATGGTTGTACCCCCATCATTGGGGGTATCTGAAAATTGATTGACTGTTCATTCAGTGAATGTTTTAGAAGGGATTCAGGCCATTGAGGGAAGAAATTCAACAAGGTGGTATTCTCATCCTGTCCTGAGAAGCTGTGATTATACTCCCTAGAATCTCTCGCAGTGCACAGTTAGATGCCTTGTCACTGAGCAAGAAGTCAAAACTAATAAACTGAAAGTAATCTGCAACAATACCTCAGTGTTACAGGAAGCAGAGAAACAAACACGCATGGTGGAATCTGGCCCAGGCTGCTCCTTGAGTACAGAGAGCCCATGGAAACTGTAAACAAATGCTACTACTGATATTAATACTAATCATATTAACTCATGATGGTGACTACCATCAACCGAGCACCTCCATTGTGACAGAGTCTCTAGCAAGCATTTCCTCTGTGATGTTTTATTTATATTTCACAAGTACTCTGTGAAATAGACATCATTTGTCCCATTTTATGAACAGGTACCCTATTTTTAAAGATAAGGACATTGAGGAAATTAAAACATCTCAAGAGTTTTGTATGCATGGTAACTCTTAGTCCTGGGGGTGCGTGGAAGGGGCTTGAGACACTGGATTTGCAGGCCAATCACCTTTGACCAAGTGCTACCTTGCCCCGTTGTGCTATAGAAATATTATAGTTCTCCATGCCTACCCAGACATGAAAATTGGGAAGCAAGTTATGTTACCCATCCAGGTGACAGGGTTCAGACAGAGCCCAACTAGAGATCTGAACCAAGGTCTGTATGACACTAAAGCCCATTTTCTTTCCAGTAAACCTCATTGTCCTTGAAGACACGAGGAGTGTGTTTCAGAAACATCAAGTCCTTCAGATGGAAGCAGAGGGAGGCAGCAGGAGATGTGTAATTCTGCAACATGGGTTTCACACAGAAGTCGCAGATTCTGAACACTTTAACACCTCAAGGACTGGTACATGATGGAGACTAGCATAAGGTTAAGATTGAGGTATCTGTTGTCAGACTGCCTGGGTTTAAAACCAGACTCCATCACTTACTAGCTATTTGACTTTGGGAAAATTACTCTGCTTTTCTGTGCTTCAGGTTTTTCATTTGTGAAATGAAGTTTAATTCATTTATTGATTCAACAGATCTTTATTGAGAGCCTCCAGTGTCTTAGGCACTGTTTTGGGGTCTGCAAACGCATCAGTGAACAAAGTACTTGGTCTTTGAGTTTATCCTACTTGGAGTTCTTGAGCTTCTTGGGTCTATAGGTTAACTTTCTCCCCCAATTTTAGTGAGATGTAATTGACATATAATAGCGTGTAACTTGAAGGTGTACAGTGTGCTGATTTGGCTCTCCTGATCGCCACCGTAGCTTTGGCTAACACCTCCAGTAGTGAGAACATTTAAGATCTACTCTCTTAACTTCCAAAGGTATGGTACAGTATTGTTTCTATAATCACCGTGCTGTGTAGTAGATCTCCAAAACTTATTCATCTTCTATCTAGAAGTTTGTACCCTTTGGCCATTGTCTCCCCATTTCTCCCACCTCCCAGCCCTTGGTAACTACCATTGTACTCTCTGTTTCTACAAGTTCAGCTTTTTAACATTCCACATATAAGTGATATCATACAGTATTTGTCTTTCTTTCTCTGACTTATTTCGCTTAGCATAATGTCCTCAAGGACCATCCATGTTGTCACAAATGGCAGGATTTCGTTCTTTCTCATGGTCGAATAATGTTCCATTGTATATATGTTTACCATGTCTTTTTTATCCATTCATCTACTGATGGACACTTAGGTTATTTCCATATCTTGGCTGTTGTAAATAATTCTGTAATGAACATAGGGGTGCAGATAACTCCTCAAGATCCTATTTTCATTTCCTTTGGATAAATACCCAGAAGTGGGATTGCTGAATCATATGGTAGCTCTATTTTTAAGTTTTTGAGGAAACTCCATACTACTTTTTGTAGTGGCTGCACCAATTTAGTTCCCACCAACAGTGCACAAGGATTCCCTGTTCTCTGCATCCTCACCGACACTTATCTCTTGTCTTTTTTTTTTTTTTTTTTAAGGAAGATTAGCCCTGAGCTAACATCTGCTGCCAATCCTCCTCTTTTTGCTGAGGAAGACTGGCCCTGAGCTAACATCCATGCCCATCCTCCTCCAGTGTATATGTGGGTTGCCTACCACAGCATGGCTTGCCAAGCGGTGCCATGTCTGCACCCGGGAGCTGAACCGGCGAACCCAGGGCTGCTGAAGTGAAACGTGCGCACTTAACTGTTGCACCACCGCGCCAGCCCCTCTCTTGTCTTTCTGATGATAGCCATTCTAACAGTTGTGAGGCAATATTTCATTGTGGTTTTGATTTGCATTTTCCTGATGATTAGTGATGCTGAGAATTTTTTCATGTACCTGTTGGTCATTTACATGTCTTCTTTGGATAAATGTTCATTTCCCCTGCCCATTTTTTAATCATATTGTTTGGGTATTTTTGGTTATTGGTTTGTACAAATTCTTTATATATTTTGGACATTTACCCGTTATCTGATATATGGTTTGCAAATATTTTCTCCCATTCTATAGGTTGCCTTTTCATTTTGTTGATTATTTCTTTTACTGTGCAGAAACTTTTTAATTTGATGTAGTACCACTGTTTACTTTTGCTTTGTTACTTGTGCTTTTAGCGTTATATCCAAAAAATTATTGCCAAGATCTTTGTCAAGGAGCTACTTCCCTATGTTTTCTTCTAAGAGTTTTACAGTTTCAGGTCTTACGTTTATGTCTTTAATCCATTTTGAGTTAATTTTGGGGTGAGGTATAAGACAGGGGTTCAATTTCATTTTTCTGTATGTGGTTATTTAGTCTTCCCAACATTATTTATTTATTTTTTTTAAAGAAGATTAGCCCTGAGCTAACATTTGCTGATTAACCTTTTTTTCTGGGGAAGACTTGCCCTGAGCTAACATCCATGTCTATCTTCCTCTACTTTATATGTGGGATGCCTGCCACAGCATGGCTTGACAAGTGATGTGTAGGTCTGCAGCTGGAATGCGAACTGACGAACGCTGGGCCGCCGCAGTGGAATGTGTGAACTTAACCGCTGTGGCACTGGGCTGGCCCCCAAACACTATTTATTGGAAAAACTATACTTTCCCCAGTGAGTATTCTTGGCTCCCTTGTCAAATATTAGTTGACTGTTAGATAAATTTTTAAAAATCAGTCAGAAATTATTGGCCACCATTTCTTCACAATTTTTCTGTCTCTTTTCTCTTTTGTTCTCGCCTTCTGTTACTCCCATTATGCGTACATTGGTAGCTTGATGGTTTCCCACAGGTGTCTGAGGCTCTGTTCATTTTCTTCATTCATTTTTCTTTCTGTCTTGGTCTAGGTAGTCTCAATGGACCTATCTTCAAGTTTTCTGATTCTTCCTTCTGCCAGTTCTGCTATGAAGAAGTAATAGAGAGTAATGTGGAGTGGACATGACTTTAGTTAGAGTGCATTTGGAAAGCCTTTGAGGAGGTGACATGTGAGTTGAGACTTGGTCATGTAAAGCATCTGTTTCCTGAAGACTCTCAGAGCTGTTCTCAGACTGAATTGCAGACTTTGCCTCCATGGATGGGAGAAGAGAGTTGACCCTTCCCTGGGAATCTCCATAACCCAATGCTTTTGATGGGAATTTCTATGTTCCTACTTGAGCTGTCCAGATACATGATACAAATAAGTGTTCTAGTTCTGAGAGCTTTATTTTTTTTAATAACTCATTGCCAATTGTTTTAAAGCCTCATGTATTTGCAAAGGAATCTTTATTATTTAGGCAGACTTGAGTTTTTTATGGAGAAGTGGGAGGACTTAATTAAAGTTTCAACACACATTGGCATGCTTGGAGCAATTCACAAGAAAGTCAAAGAATTTTGAGAATTTAAGCCAAGATACTTATTCCGTCTTAATAATGTTGTGAATTGATGTTTATTTTACCAGTAAATATTCCCATGATTATCAAGTCATTGGGCTTTATTCTATGGCCTGAAGGCCAATATTCCTGAACTTGGTGAAACCAACAGACAAAATGAATTCCAAAGGTGGAATCTCTTCATGGAAAATGTGTTGCTTATAGCCCTTGGTATTCACGCCTAAGGCCTGTTGGCAACCATTCTTTGGCCAGCTGAAACAGGCATGGTGGTACATAAAGGCAGTTTCTATGGAAACGTGAACCCAAATGATGTTGGGACCATGATGATCAAAGGCAATTCCCTGAATTGTTTGGAAAGCCCAATGAAAGTTTCAGAACTTTATTGTTCTCCACAGAAAACACTACAGCCAAGACTTTGGAATGTTTTCTTCTCCAAGTGTGTTAGAACTGTGTACACAAAATACAGGTTTGTACTTTGCTTTTGAATTTATCTGTCTAATGATATTACCAGCTATTTTACATCTATCTCTGCCATAAAGAAAATCATCATCTTCCATTTTTCCCTTTCTCATTTTTATTTTAATAAATAATTGAAGCAATAATGCATGCAGAATATGCTGACCTTGTAAATCCGGTAGTAGATAATGATTCCTTCCTTTCATAAATCACGGATGACCTATTCAGTGTATCATTTTTTTCCCACATACTTTTCTTAATATATACAAATGACCATGTTTCCAGATGCTCACACAACTGAATTGCCTGTAAAGAAGGCTTTGACCTACAGTAGTGTTCATTTATGTAAGTGTAGTCTTTAAACTGATTCCTTGCTTAGTATTTATGATTCAAACCCCATTATCACAACCTTAGCAGAAATTAAAGTGGAAGAAAATATTTACCCATGAATATGTCTTCCCAAGAGTACATTTTGTTTTTATTTTGTGGACCTTGACTAAGACGTGTTTCTTCTGACAAGCTCCCATTTTATAAAAGTCATAAAGAATGACAACGGAGCATTTTCTTCCTGGCTGATGGAGATTGTCAAGATAAAATATTTGAACATACTGCATTCATCGGTGAGGATTTGCATCCTTGGCCTTGAGGGCCATTTTAGAGTTGGCTGGATAGATTATGGTTAGTTGCAACATTCAAAAGCATCATATTCTCCATGAAGGAATGAAATGAAGACTGGATGTGTTATGCCAAGATTTTTGATTATATTAATCTGTGTCCATGAAATACGAAGGGAGGGAATGGTATAATTTGCAGAAGCTCTCTATGAAGTGTTTATCTAACTTTTCAATAACCTTTACCTCTCAGAGACATCCAGAACCAAAGTAATCAAGCTACCTAGACTGTATTTACTGGAGTCTAGTTTCCGAACATTCTTATAGGGAGAAGTTGCTTTTTTCCACCACACAAGAGCTTGCCTTCTCTGCTCCTTCTCTCTGGGACGGTTCTGTTTTGTCCCAGCCACATTTCCAGGCTAGTTCTACAAATTCCCTTTACTTCTCACTCCTGCTTTCATCCCTCACCTGTGGAGAATCAGGTGCACACTTTCCAGAATCTCCTCTCGTAACTCTACTTTCTACTTCATCTACCACAAAGAAAGGACATTTGACTGAGGAGTGTGATATACCTTAATCTGGAATTTTAACTTCTCTCTATGCAAAACGTTATATTTCAGTAATGAGCTATAACTAGGGTTTAAATCAAACTGGCAAACTTGCTATTTGCCATTTAATACACAGAATCTTAAGATGAAAAGATATAGAAGGGATTTTGGGGGAGTGTTTAGCAGTATTTTGCCATGATTGTTCACTAAAGGATTTCTAATGCAGAGGAAAAAGAGCCTATTCACCAGATGTCTGGAAGTATAGAGAAAGTTCCACCCAGAATGAGCGTAATATGTCATTGAAGTCTACTATTTTATCTTTAAAAAAAATCCTGAAACTTTGAAAACGACTATAAATTATATCTTTATTTATTTTCTAATAAAAGTACTATTTTAAAATTACCATTGAGTGCAATGGTCCCTGTTTACCCTTCACTTTTATGTAGCACCCAGCATATGTCCAATATGAAAACAGACAGACTGGGCAATTATATGCTGAGGTAGATGAATGAGCTGAGACCTCGACATGTAAAGAGATTTGCTTAAGATCACCATGGTAGAATTAGCAGGAGAATTTAGGTCAAAGACTTCCAGCCCAAGGGGCTTTCCCATCAGACTTTGACATATGTTTCAACCTGACATCTTTTCCACATGGCTTCCTGGAAGCTAGGGTTTCTGTAAGTTAAGAAAATCTTTGGAACCTGACCCCATTTAACCTGGTTTCTGTGCTACATAAGTAAACCTGGAAAACTACTGTTGGAGTAATGTACATCTATATATGCCCCTGGCAACAGCCTTGCTCAAAAGGGGAGTTGTGAGAACATGTGTGTGTGTTTCTGTGCGTGTGTGTGTGTGTGACAGTGGATGACTGAAGGTTGTGTGGTGATAGTGGCAGCAGTGGTTGGTAGCATTCAATGGTGGATCATATTTTTCCATTTTTGGAAATGCCTGCTATTTCCTGAAATCCATTAGTCTGCTTTTGGCTTCAGGTTGATGGAGGAAAGCAATATTTAGAGAGTGCTGCAGGGGCTGATGCTGTGGAACTCATGAGGGTTAGACCTGGCTGATGTCAAAATTTTCATAAGATTTTGAATTTTCAAAGACATTTTGTGCTCTACTTGTGAGCCTGAGGTACAAATCTTGTTCTCTGTCTCCCAGATAAAATATATGGGCAAAAAGAAGAACTTCATTTATTATATATGGAAGGTACAACATATATTTGAGTGACTGAATGGATGGATGAATCTTTGTGAATAACCATTCCTCAAGTTTATATTGCCATTTTCATGAATAAGGGGATGTTTGCTATTCTAAACTAAAATTGATGAGAAGAGAAAGGTAATACTATATCTCTTGAAAGACTGGAATACAAGTAAACTGTATATATTCTAGCCAACCAGGCAGAAATAAGGAAAAACATTTATTGCTTCCTCTCATGGGTGAGATTAGAGAATTCTGGCTCCTTTCTTTGGTCAGATGAACTACTCATGGGTATTGATTATGTGAATGCATTCATCAAACAATCCTGGGCTTCACAGGACGTCTACTCAGTGCCAGCTGCTCCAGTAAAAGTCGGGGAATACAAGATGACTAAGGGCAGTTATGTATCAAGTTTCTTACAGTCCAGTAAAGGCAGCTGCATGAATAACTAACCATAATGTAATACAATAAACAAGTTTTATGCTAGTGATATAAACCAGAAAAGGAATTGTGTTAATTGATATTATCTTGGGAGGTTAAGGAGGATTTCATTGAGAAGATATGTTGAAATGCAAGGATGTACAAATGTTTTTTCCAGGCAGAAAAGGGGAAAAGGTGTTGTGGAATGAGGAAAGCAATGGCAGTGGAAGAGAGCTGTGATCTATCGAGGAAATGGCAAGGAGAAAAGGTAAGCACAGGTCAGATTGCAAAGGGCAAATTCATGGCATGCCAATGTGGACATGGGAGCCAGTCAAGGTTTTCAACCGCAAAACCACTGATTGCATCTGGGTTCTCTAAAACGAAATCTCTGACAGGAGCTTAGAAAATTAATTACGTAGTGGGTGGTCTGAGAAGATTGGAGAGAAGGGGACCAGTGTTATCTAATTCTGTAACTCCTTTTTTCATACAGACTAAAAAAATATTGCTAACATAAAGGCAGGTTTTAGAAAAGCTGATTTCATCTCTGATTGATAGGCAAGGTGACAATAAATAGAGATGAAATGAAGTTGCATGCAACAAGAAGGAGATTTGTAAGTGCAGGAATTGTGTGAGAAAAGAATCAAAACCTCTTTAAAACAAGGCATTCAAAAACAATGATTTGTCTGAGGTTGTAGGGATGTTGGAAGCAGTCACAATATGACACTCATCCAACTAGAGAAGACGGAGAGGGCGCAGAGAAGGCATATCCATATTATAGATTTATTTATTCCATGTTGTTTAATGTTAAGTGAAACAATATCCAAACATAAAACATTTTTTTTAATAGACATATTCCCTGCCTCCGTATACTCACAGCCTCCCTGACTATCAGCATCCTGCACCACAGTGGGACATTCGTTACAACCAAAAAATTTACATCGAGACACTATTGTCACGCGAAGTCCATAGTTTACATTAGGGTTTGCTCTTGGTGTTGCACATTCTATGGGCTTTGACAAATGTGTCATGACCTGTATCTACTATTATAGTTCCTTACAGAATAGTTTCATTGCCCTAAAAATCCTCTGTACTTTGTAAAACTTTTTGGTAATAGTCCTAACATTTTTAAAGAAAGATATATAATGTATATATGATAGATATGTATAAAAGACTGTGATTAAATTCAGAAGCATGTTTTAAGAGTGCTAATTCTGGTATATAGATTCAGATTTCCTGCTTGCTCAGAGGGCATGCTACTGCCCTTTCCTATAATCTGGCCTTTTACTAGATCACTCCAGGCCCAAAGGGCATATTTCATCATTAGACCTAAATAATGGTGAAATAGGGTTACTTGTGCCAGGAGACAGTTTCTTTTTTTCATGACAATTTACAGATACAATAAAACATATGGGGGAAGAGGCTCCACTTAACTCCATCCAAGAGCAGTGAGATGAACATGCTATGTACAGATGCCTAGACAATTTCAACATATTCATGTCTGTGTTGGGGGAGAGCGGTCACTTAGAGCCCCAGACTCTCGTATCATCATACTTTCAGACCCTACAACCACAGCATGAATGTGTTAAGAAATCCCAGCACACCCGTTCTCTGTAAAGCAGCCATGTGGCGGTGTGGTGCTGCAGGGGGCGTTGGATACGTGAAGAATCAGTTTCTATGTTTTAAAAAAAAGTATGGTTGCCTATGTGGGAGCCAAAAAAAAAAAAAAATTAATGATAACATTTAAAGAGAGAAAAATTGAAAAGGGAAAAACATTTTAGGAAAAAGTATCTAACAATCTAAATAAAGCCTGTTTCAGACTCTTGCCATATTTTGTTCCTCTTTATTTTAAGAGTATAGTGGTTAGAGCAAGAGAAAAAAATGAAGAATAAAATATTGTTCAGTTATGAATGGGACAAAAAGGGATTTCCATAGCATTCTTTAAATAGGACTGATAGCTTTGTCTGAAGATAGATAGACAGTTGTAGGATTACAGCTAGGATAGACCACGTTCATGGATAGTTTTGGGAAACAGAAGGTTGATATTTCAATTAAATGCAAAATTGGGAGATTAAAAAAGAGTACTATTGGTTGTGTTTTGCAGTCTGAAAAAATAATTCTAAGGATGTTTTTTCTTTTGTCCATTTACCATCCACTTTCTTATAAATTAAACATGGGCACACTTGTCTTTTTAAGAACGTTAGAATGCCACCTTTTGGAATAATTTCCTGTTTTTTTCTTTTGATGGCATTTAGCTAGGGCATGTTTTGGCTATACTTGAGAAGGCAGAAAAGAACTGACTGCGTGGAAATTTACATCCAGCTGTAAATCCAGTATCTTTACTTCTTGATTTTTGAATACAGTGGTGAAAATGAGCACAGCATGTGGTGAATATATGGGTAGATACTTGAAAGGACTTCTTGGTCTGGTGTGAGGCCAGTTCCTCCTCCACCGCCATCCCATTTCTGGAGTTGTCTCAAGTCCTTTATAAATACGACTCTAGTGAACCACGCAAACATCCCTTCTTTGGAGTATTGTGCAGTGTCAATATGTATTCTGTCCCTGAGGTGCTTTTGTGTAAGTAAGAAGTGCTACTTAATAAAAATCAATACGTGCCAGGGTACGAACTAAATATCGAACCTTCAAAGCTTCTTCATGGCATAGATTAACCATGCTGACTCTAACTCATTATTTATGTAACAAAAGTGCGGGGGAGTTTGTGTGAGCGGCAGTAGACGAGTGGGGAGACGTTCATATCAAAGATGTTAGGATATCAGGGACTGATATCAGGATTCCTTTTTGCAAAGGAGTCTCCAAGACTTTTGGGGAAAGCAAACTAACTAACTAATTAGCCAGCTAACCAACAACAGTGAAGAGATTCTTTGAACTGGACACTTGTGTCATGTGTACCCTTCTTGATATATGTTGTACTTAAAGTTTACATTATGAAATAGTGGAGAGTTCTTTGGGACTAACAGGCTCCCAGGCCACTGGGATTAGGGCATTTGAACAATAAAGGGAGACAAATATTGACTGTTGTTTCTGGTGAAAATATCACTCATCAGTAGGAAACTTAGCTGGAGATAGCTGACAACTGGTCTTAAAGCTTGGGATTCTGTTTGGTAGTTATAGGGGAGAAATTTTTTTTGAGACTATCACTTATAAATATTCTCCAGCATAGCTCTGGGTGAATGGCTCCCCCATTCCATCCGGGAGTGGACTATAAAAACTGAAATAGCAATCTCTTCTTTAGTTGTCAAGCAGATACTTTTAGACTTGGGGATGGATGCTGTGTGTTGGAAAGAGAAATTCATCTGAGATAAGCTTTGAGAGATAGTTAAAAAGTGGGCCAGCAATGGTAGGAGCATGGCTTGCAGGAGAAAGAACGGGAGTGATAGTAGCAATAACAGAATTGTTTGGAGGATGTAATCCAGGGAGAAAATGATCCCTCCAGGACTCAGTGAGATCGAAAAGTGTTAGGGATCTGAAATCTGAGAGATCAGTATTCAAACACCACTAGGATTCTTACCCACATGCTTGACTGTCCCTATAACTTCCTCCTCCCCACGCTAGCCTGCCTCTTGCAAGTGACCTGGGAAACAGGGGTCATATTCTGATTGTCATTTTAATTGTTGTCAAATCTTGATTGTTTCCTAAACTGAAATGATTTCAGGAAATAAGGTTTATATTTTAAATTAAAATAGCTAGAGTGGACTTTATTTAAAATGTGTATGCGTATAAACAGCCAGCTTTGGTGGTCTTGTTGTTAAGATTTGTCACTCTCACTGCCACGGCCCAGATTCATTTCCTGGGATTCATTTCAGGGAACCACATCACCCATCTGTCGGTTGTCATACTGTGGTGACTGAGTGTTGCAGTCATGCTGAAAAATATGCCAGTGGTATTTCAAACACGAGCAGGGTCACTCATGGTGGACAGGTTTCAGTGGAGCTTCCAGACTAAGACAGACTAGGAAGACGGACCCGGCCACCCACTTCCGAAAAACTTGGCCAGGAAAACCCATAGAGCATTGCTTGATATAGTGCTGGGAAGGTGAAAGGATGGTGCAAAAAGACCAGGTAGAGCTCAGCCCTGCTGTACACGGGGCGCCAGGAGTCAGAATCAACACATGGGCACTAACAACAAAAAGTGTGAGTAAGTAGATATATAGGTATAGTTAATCCTATCTTGCGGCAATAGTCAGTTCACATGTAGATAATAAGCAACTAATTTTTTTAGGGTTCTGTGCTAAGTGTTGAAAGGGGTACCAAGAAGTTAAGACTAAGAGTCTTAGCTCTCAAGAAATTTATTGAGAACACTAATAACTATTAATCTATTTCCAGGTTTTCAATTCTAGGACTAGGTGGTGGTTTGTGTGGTGAATTATTCAAGATAGGCTAACTGCTATAAATAAAAAAATGAAACAACTCTTATATTGAGCTGTTTACATATCACAGTTTGTTGCAGGTCAGTGAGGGTAGAGACCTCTACTACACACAGTAATTTAGGACCCTAGACTCCTTCCATCCATTTCCCTACCATCATATGGGGCCTTGGAGTCCACCGTTGGATTCTCTGCATCTGGGTTTCAGTTAGGGGCCAGGCCTGGAAAATTTTTTAGAGGCTAGGCCTTAAAGTGGCAAATGTCGCTTCTGCTACATTCTATTGGCCACAGGACCCACTGACTACCAGGAGGTCTGAGAAATGCAGTCTTTCTGAATTTCCAGAGGAAAATAAAGTGAGGTCTGGATGACAGATAGCATGGTCTGTGCCATGGGAAGGGATCTTTTAGGCTGATCTTTTCTAATTTCTGGGAGCTTGAATTGGATTTGCTGATCAGTCATTATATTTCCCACCTTTTAATAGTACATGGAAACAAGGAAGGGAATGAACACTTATCAAATGCCTACCATATACATGCATGATGTCAGTTAGCCCTCAAACAATCTATTGCGATGGGTATGGTTCTAGATTACATATGTACATGCAGAGGCTCGGAGAGGTTAGGCAACTTCCTTGAGGACACTTAGCTAGAGATTGGTAGAATAAATATTTAGATCCACGTGTCTGTTTCCAAGGCATTTGTCTTTCATTATTTCTGGAGTAGGAAGTTTGGCTCAGGATGAACAAATATTTGTTGAATGAATGAAAAAGATAAAAGAATTAAGTTGTGCAAAAAGACAGAAGCAAGCAATTCAGAAGAAAAATCAAGAAAAATTTATGGGGTTTAATAACAAAAAGAAAAAGATGGAAAAAAGTAAATGTATGTGCTTGGAATTATAAGAAAATGTGCTCAGTAGTTAGCTGTAGTCCTACCCTAAACCTAGGAAGCATTGATTGGCTCTTTTTTTTTTTTGAGTACTTCTTTCATTCGACAACTATTTAATGAAAGCCTGCCGTGTGTCCATCCTGAGATACAGGGGTAAAGAAGACAGACAGTTCTTTCCTTCGTAAAAACGAGCTTAGACACACACGGGACGTGAATAACCACTCTCATATAGCTTTTGCTGGGTTTGGGCAGCCCTTTCTCTTCTTAAGCGCTGAATTCAGAACCTGCTGAACAACAGCGTCATTCTTTCCAGGCAGAGGGGAGAACGCCTTCTTGTAGAGCAGGGTTTTGAGAATTCTTTCTGTGGGCCAGCACAGTAGCAAGAAAATTATTTCTTATTACCAAAGCCTTCCAAGCACCAATCTGCCTTTCTAGAAATTGTTGGATGGCTTCTCCCAGACACAGTGGGGAGCTCAGCATTTAACTGTAATACACCAAAGCGTCTTTGGAGTGGGGTGGGTAGACAGATTCTTAAAAGTTGAAAAGTTCTATCTTTTCAGCTCTGCAAAATCAGCTTCCCTTGTGCTTATATTCCTCCTCTCAACCAAATGCCGTGATTCTGCACTTCCTACATTGGTGTGTGGCCGCAGGAGACTGTCCCTAAAGCTGGGTGTATGGAGGAGGGAATGTCAGGTGCTGGGCAACGCTTTGTCAGCCAATAAGTCCCTGAGTGAAAACCATACAAGCAAATTACAACATTACAGAAGAATCATGTTTACTTGTATAAAAAATAAGATTCTAATTATAATTTTAATACGTATTGAGATGCTAGAGTAATCTATAATACAATTAATTTGCAAGTCAGATTAAGTTCCATATCTTCAATAGCCAATGTAGGTAATCCTTCTTAATAGATACTATTTCTTCCTGAAGTTTCCTAAAATATCAGTTCAGAAAAGCATCTTTCTCTTGTTGAAACATTAATCAGATGTATTTAATTTCTCTGTCATTTAAAGAAATTATTAAATCTCATCAATATTTCTTGAATTTTTCCAGAATTTTCCACTTCGGTCTTTTTGTCTGGTTAAAGTATTTTCTCTTTCAATCATTCCTCATTTCCTGTGTTATCAGGTCCTGTGCTAGGTGCTTGGGAACCATCTATGAACCACCTGGACAAAGTCCCTGTCCTTGACCTTGGTGCTAGCAGAGGAAGATAGACAACAAACGGTAAGTGTAATAGGTGGATGGTGGGGTTTACTTATTTAGGGCTACGCCTCCTTGATTGGGAAGGTGTCTCTAGAACAAAGACTTGAAGGAGATGAGAGAGTAACCCTAACTTGAGGAAGAGACTTCTAGATGGTAGCAAGAGCACTCATTGCAAAGGCCCTGAGGCAGGAGCATGCTTGGCATATTTGGGTACCAGTGAGGAGGTGAGTGCCTGGAGCAGAGAGCCACAGGAGATGAGCTCAGAGTGGTAAAGTGGGCCAGATGGTGGGGGTGGTGTAGGCCATTGTAAAGACCTTGGCTTTTGTTCTGAAGAGAATGAGGAACCAAGGCAGATTTTTGATGTAGTAGGAGCATGATCTTTCCCTCTAATTTCCTCTGTTCTTACGCTCCTTTGATATTGCAATATTTATAGTGGCATTTTAGTAGTCTAATCATGAGTAAATTCAAACTTTTATCTGGTGTCTGTTGTCTACAAAATGCAAAATCAGATACTACTACAGCTTAGACATGTAAGCAAAGAATTCTCTATTTGTGGCTTCCAAGTGGTGAGGGGGTTTCTGCATTCTGATTGGCCAACTTTGCCTGTGACCCAGTCAGTTCACATATCAGCTGGGATACACATTTACAGAATGCAGATTTGAATAACCAATCTTACAGCGAAGTAACGTTGCACATTTTATAACTTACCGGTTATATGCTGTTTCTTCTAGAGGGAACTCTGAACATTCCCATTTAAATAAGACCCCCAGAAGAATGCATTCTCTCTGTACACAGTGACTCCCTTACACATGTTAGAAAATACAAGCAAGCTTATATTTTATAGTTTACACCCACTGTCTTTCTGTGAATGATGTGAGTGACACTTCACATGCTACGAGAGAGTGTTCTGTATTTTCTAGCTAGGTTCGGAGGGTGGTTTTTTTGGACTCCCTGGCCCGTGGTCCGGAGAGGTCATTGTCCAGGTTGCCGACTTCACCTGAGGGTAACGACCAGGAAGTAACGTGTGTGAACTTTGTGGAGCGATGTGCTTCTGACTTGGAGCACCAGGCCCTTCTGAGGAGAGAAGTTTTATTTCATATGCTTCTATTTGTGTATAAAGAGTTGACTGATTGGAGTATTGAACTAGTTGTTAGATATTTCCAGTAATGGAAGCAATTTTATTTTGGTAGCTGGTGAGGTAAAGCGGTGCAGGGGAGGAAAATGTTTACTGATCCTCTTAGGGTCCCTGGCTGCGTCTGAAAATTAAACTGAGAAAGATTAACAGGAGAAAAGCAAACAAATTTTATTAGATTTTTACCTGTATAGGGGAGCCTTCATAAGGGAATGAAGACTGGAAGAAGTGACTAGAGTGGGAAGCTTTTATGTCTTTTAGACAAAAAAACAAATTTGTGAAGAATTGACAAGACAGAGGGGTTTGGACTAGGGGTAGTCCAATAGGGGTAGTCCTTATCTCCTTTAACTAGGAATAAGGGTTAGTTTAACAAGGTTTGTTTCCAGATTCTTCTGGTGCCATCTATGGGCTGGTAAGGGTCTGTCTCCAGTAAAAGGAGAATTTACTTTCTGCTTTTAGGCAGAAAACAGAGAGGTTTTTTCCTGTGTTTACTGCTTCTTAATTGCCTTCAGTTCAAAATAATTTTTATGTTAAAGAGGCATATTTGGGCATGACATCTTCTGGTCTCCTTCAGTGGATGGCCAACAGTGCCTATAAAAGCCTAAGGAAAAGGAGGAGAGAAACCTCAGTTTACCCATCATATAGGCCTTAGACCAGAGGCACAGAAGCAATCCTTGAATATTCCAGATAGCTCAACCCTCTCACCAGAACTAGGGACTTCATCGATGCTCTGAGGTAGTGACGTGGTTCCAATTCTTTAGCATTGTCTTCTGTGCGCATGTCACTTTTCAGGTCCTCAGCAGGACTAAAATCATGACTTTTGTGGGCATTTGGCACTATTTACTTCATTGGCCCCTTCCTGCATAAAAAGTGTGAAATGTATTTTATGACTGTGTTAGTAAAAAGACAAATTTATTTATGTTTTAAAATATTTTTTTGGCCTAAAAGTTTATTCTTCTGTCTAAAAAAAATTACAGCATTTTCATGGGCTTCTACCCATGGTGGACCTAGGCCCTGGGTTGCTACTGGGCTAATGGGTAAGGTGGTCCTGATCCTCCCGGGAGGGCTGCTGTTATGGAAGGAGGTCGAAGATTTGGGGATCCTGGTCTTGGCCAAGGATGGTCTGATAGTCACGAACAATTTAAGCTGGAGAAGAGTTTAAATGCTCCAGCAAGGTCAAGGCTCCATAGCTTGTCAAAAAGGTTCTGTCTTCTAACAACTGAGCAGGAAGTAAGCGTTTTTGTTGTTGTTCCTCTTTTATTCCACAGTCTCTTTTTATTCAATGGCTGCAATGAATTTTTCTTTTGCCAAAGTATAACCACTCATAAATGATCAAAGTTTAAGTAGGAAGACTTTGGGAAGCAACCCACAAGCCAAAGACTTTTCTACCTCCACTATTGCAGCACGGGATATTTTAATTGACTAAATGATGGATTCAATCAGCAAACACTTACTGAACAGTTAATACATACTCTTCTCATGGGGCTAGGGTCCTGGTGAGCAATATAGGTGTGCTCCTTGATCTTGAGGCATGTAGTCCTGGGGGCACGTAGGGAAAATAAGAGAGAGATGAATGGCCTGGCAATTATAATACACAGTGTTACTCTTTATCGAAGGAGAAAGTGAGGGTTCTGAGAAGGCTCATGTGAAAGGCACTTAGCCCAGATTTGCAAAGCACAGCGGCACATAAGGCTTTCCAGACAAGTGAAATCAGAATTGAGGCCTGTAGGGTAAGTAGGAGTTAGCAAATGACATGAAGAGGAGGAGAAGGAAGTGGAAGAGGAGGAGACGATGAGAAGATCTCGGCCAGAAGGGAGCTGCTAAAGGGTGGAGTGGGAGGCAGAGAGAGGGACAGGGAGAAACAGGGGGCATTAGTGGAACTACAGGGAATTTGGTGTGGATGGAGCATAGAACACATTTGGGATGAAGAGAAGAAGCTGCAGTGTTAGGCAGAAGCCATAGAGGCAGGGTCTTGAAGGCCACAGTGAGAGTTTGAACTGTATTAAAAAAGCAGCAAGGTGTCATGAAGAGTTTTAAGCAGTGGAGTGATATCTTTACGATTGCATTTGAGAAAGATCATCCTGATTATAGAATAGATCAGAAGGAGACAAGAGTGTGTGTGTGTTTGCGAGAGAGAAAGAGATAAGAGACTATCGTCATTAATCTGGGTGAAAGAAGATGGTGATGGCTAGAGTTACACTACTGGCAGTGGCTATGGAGAAAAACGATACATCTGGGAGAGATTTATTTAGGGGCTCTCATTGACAGGACTTGTGACAGGATGTGGAAGCTGACAGAGAGGGTAGTTATGCCCTGGTTTTGGGCTAATACAATTTACTGGTGGCACCATTCAACAAAAAGGAGAGAATAGGAGGAGAATTGAAATAAAGATCAAAGGGAAGATCCTTTCTGCAGATTAATATTGAATACAGCCTGTTCACATCTGGATGTGATAACCTTACAAAATTGCTGCCCAGTTTGGCCTTCGTTACCACCGCATTCATGGAAGCACCACATCTACTCGACAGTTACCCTCTCTTCTTGTCTTCCTTCTCTGCCTTTTGCCCTATAATTCTCCAAATTTTTGCCCTAACTCCCATCCTTTTACAAAAGAAACAGCCCTGGAATGCTAATCTCCTGGTTGGACTGAGTTTCAGCAGGAGACTCGGGACCAGCAGCTTCTGGCAGCACCTTGGTTTGGCTCTTGGATGAGAACCCTAGACAAGAATGTGCTGTAGTTTATTTGGGCATCACCTGATTTTTTAATTGGCTGAAGAACACCAGCGCTTTAGCAATTTGCAGAGAAAAGCAGATTGTTATGAAGTTGTCACCATTCAACCCCGGAAGCTGCCAAACTTACCTCAGTCTGGACCTAAGGTGATTCTATCTCTTAGATTAATTTTTAGATAAGAATCCTGAGTCCTGGGGAAGAGAAAGGTGGGTGGAAGTTTGAGGTGCAAGTCCTATCATATGTTATTTCCGAAGATGATGTTCTCTGAAGATTTCTTTTCCTTCTTTTTTTCTTTTAACACATACTCTCCATCTCTTCTAATTGTAAAGTCATGCAATCCACAGATGTTGGCTTGGCAAGCGTGAACAAAGGAGTCAGAAAAATGCAGCAGCAGAGCGTTCAGTGTGCCAGGTCTCGGGGCCTGAGTTTTCAAGGAAGCAACACCTTCCCAGTGCACTGGTGAGCAGTAAAAACATTTCACTCTCTATCCTCCTCCTTTTTTCTTTGGGGTGTTAGAAAAGGGTTGGGTGGGAAAGTTGAGTTGGACTGGGGAAAAGGGAGGAAGAAGTGCAAAGGTGTTCTTTTTATAAAACAGCTGAGGTCTCTGTGCCATATCTTGTGTTTGGTTTGGTTTTTATGGGTCCGTAGTTGAAATGCATAAACGCTAGGTGCCAAAAGGATTGAAAAGGCATTTGGAATAATAATAAGGGCTGAACATGACCTCATGGGAAGAATGTTGCTCAGTGGAGGCAAGTGGGAAACTTACATACATGTGGGGGGCTGACACATTGTTCACTTTCCAGGGGAGGTTTGTTGAGGGCAGCCTGCCAAGTGCTGGTGAAATGTTCTGAAGGCAAACCTGACATGGCCTGAGCATTTGGAATTTTTTGTTGACTTCTTTCTGTTGCTGCATTTTCTAGCTCCTCCTTGGGCATAGAAAGCTCTCTTCATTTCCTTGCAGGTTGTTAATTCCCTAATATGTAGGCCTTTGTCTCATTGACTAAATCCGAGCCAAAGGTGAGCAAATGAGAAATTTATTGTCTCACCGTTCTGTGAAGATTGCAGTCATGCTGCCACAAGCTGAAAAAACCACCAGAAGCCAGCTGAGAAGCTGCAGCCTTCACAGGGAGGATGGCCTTGCTGACACCTTCATCTCAAACTACGAGCCTCCAGAAGTGTGAGACAATACATTTCAGTTATTTAAGCCACTCGTTTTGAGGTGCTTTGTTACGACAGCCTTAGGAAACTAATACACCATCTAAACCCTTTTAACAAAGTGAGTGCCGGAATCTGTGCTTCAAGCGTCTTCTCTCTCTGTCTCTTTTGCAAATGTTCTTTTCTAGAGCATGAAGATAGCAAGCCCAGATGGAGCCTATTTGCAGTATCATTACCAGCGGTTAAACATCTAAATGTCCTCTGCATTTGTGGTTGAGGTGAGCTTTGCTGAGTTATGTGAATCTAAGTGTTTGAAAATGGACCTTAACATGTGCTCTGGATGAATATGTCCTTTACTTTCGAATCGAGAAAAATAGCTCTTAAAAAGATTTGAAAAAAATACATTTACGTTTTTAGATAGATTTCAAGGGCAATTAAATGTTTCTTACATTGAAATAAGTTAGAATGAGTGTAATTGGACAATCTCAAGTAAGTTATTTACCTCTCTGAGTCACACCTATGTTTGAAAAATGGTGGTAACAACAGTTTCCTGCTTACATCAAGGGGTTGGTTTAAAAAAACAAAAAGTGTGAAAGTTTTCTGTGAACTGTGAAATACTGTATACACTTTTGCTGACAGTAATAAAGTTTATGATTATTTTATTTATAATTTGTACTTTGCATCCTTTTAAAATGAATTTGAGACATCTTATAATGACATACACAAACTCTAAAATAATAAAATAGAAATAAAATACAAGGCAATCTAAGGGAAAGAGAACACAAGTATACTCCAAATCCTAAACTAAAATAGTGTGGTAGAGACTGCCTTAGTAAACAACTCAACTATAATTCCCAGCCTTCTTTGCGGTTGAATGTGCCATGTGATTTACTTCTAGCCAGTGGTTCCTAGTGAATGGAAATGCTATGTGCCATTTCCAGATCTGACTCATAAAGCCTCCTATAGGGTCTTGTTACACCATAACCCATTCGCAAAGGGTGGAATGATGACATGAAGACCAGAGTGAGCTTGAAAGTCATGTGTTGAATATGGCAGAGGTCTCTTAGCCTAGAATGACTGTGAGGAGCAGACCATTTTTATTTTTCTCTACAGAGCAATCAAGAACACCTCCCCTGGGCTCCTATCTAAGCATGTAATGAACCTCTGCTGTCATTACATTTTGGGTCTGTTTGTTGCAGCAGTTTAGTCTATTCTTACTAAAACATACAATTACTGTACTTGAGTACTAAATTTACCTTTCTTGTGTCCAAGATGGCAGTGTAGGAAGACCCTGAAATCATCTCCTCCCGTCAACACACCAAATCAACACTGCAATTCCTCCTGAACAAGAACTGAGGACAGAATGAACAGCTTCTACACAACAAACAATAGAGGGACTACATAGAGACCGGTAGGAGATATGGAGACATCAGATTGACAGGAACCTCATCCCCAATGTGGTGACCTGCAGCAGGCAGGAATAGCACTGAGGGGCCTGTGTGCAGACTCACCTGCCCTCGGGCACAGCAAAAACCAGTGGTTTAAGGAGTACCTACACTATATGTGAAGGAAACCCATTTATTAACCATAGAGCATTTGCCAAATGGGCAGGGAACTGTTGGAATTCTCTCTGGGGTTGGAGACACCAGTTAGTACCATTTTCGGTGTTCTTCCTCCACCTTGACAGCATGGGTGGGAGCACGGTTCTAGCCTGCCGGCCAAGGACACTGCAGTGTGCCTTGGGCCCCTGGCCCACACCAGCTCCAGCTGTTCCCCCAGGGCAGCCCATGCACAGTGCGTTCTGGGACCCCTTTGGTCTGCACCCACTCCAGCTCCTGCTGGCCTACCAAAGCCACCCAGCACATGCAGCCTACACATGGGATGCTCCTATATAAGGCCACTCCTTCAAGACCAGGAGAGGTAGCCGTTTTACTTAACTCATAGAAATAAACACAGAAAGTCAAACAAAATGAAGAGACAGAGGAATATGTCCCAAGTGAAAGAACAAGATAAAATCCAAGAAAAATAACTCTAATGAAATGGAGAAAGGTAATTTACCTGATAAAGAGTTCAAAGTAATGACCATAAAGATGCTCAGTGAATTCAGGAGAAGAATGAAGGAACACAGTGAGAACTTCCACAAAGAGTTAGAAAATATAAGAAAGCACCAATCAAAGCTGAAGAATACAATAACTGAAATTAAAAATACGCTAGAGGGAATCAGCACTAGATTAGGTGATACAGAATGGATTAACAATCTGAAAGACAAAATAGTGGAAATCACCCAAGCTGAACAGCAAAAAGAAAAAAAAAGTTTTTAAACAAGGACAGTTTAAGGGATCTCTGGGACAAAATCAAGTGTACTAACATTAACATTATAGGGGTCCCAGAAGAAGAAGAAAGAGAGAAAGGGGCAAAGAACCTATTTGAAGAAATGATGGCTGAAAACTTCCCTAACCTGGGGAAAGAAGCAGACATCCAGGTTCAGGAAGCACAGAGAGTCTAAAACAAGATGAACCCAAAGAGATATATACAAAACAGATTATAATTAAGATGGCAAAAGTTAAAGAGAAATATAAATATTAAAGGGAGCAAGAGAAAAACAACTATCACGTACAATACAAGGGAAAACCCATTAGACTATAAGCTGGCTTTTCAGCAGAAACTTTGCAGGGCAGAAGGGAGTGGCACGATATATTTAAAGTGCTGAAAGGAAAAAACTTGCAACCAAGAATACACCACCTAGTAAGGTTATCATTCTGAATTGAAGGAAAGATAAAGAGTTTCCCAGACAAGCAAAACCTAAAGGAGTTCACCACCACTAAACTGGCCTTCCAAAAACTGTCAGAGGATCCTCTTTAAGTGGAACAGAAAAGATCATAACTGGAAATAACAAAATATATAAAAAGAAAAAAATCTCATTGGTAAAGGCAAATATATAGTAAAGGCAATGGAGCAGCCACTTAAAAGGCTAGTATGAAGATTAAAAAAGTAGTAAAATCAACCGTAAGTAAAATAAGTACGCAAAGTAAAAAGATGTAAAATATGATGTCAAAAACATGAAACACAGGGAGAGAGGAGTGAAAATGTAATGCTTTCTGAATGTGTTAGAACTTAAGCAACTATCAGCTTAAAACTGACTGCTATAAATACAGGTCAATATATATGAACCTCATGGTAACCACAAACCAAAAACCTACAATAGATACACAAAAAATAAAAGGAAAGGAATCCAAACATAACACTAAAGGAAACCATTAAACCATTAAACAAAGGAAGAGACCAAAAGAAGAAAGGAATGGAGAAGAACTACCAAAACAACCAGAAAACAATTTAAAAAATGGCAATAAGTACATACCTATTAATAATTACTTTAAATGTAAGTGGACTAAATGCTCCATTCAAAAGACATAGGGTGGCTGAATAGATAAAAAAATAAGACCCATATATATGCTGCCTACAAGAGACTCATTTCAGATCTAAAAACACACACAGACTGAAAGTGAAGGGATGGAAAAAGATGTTCCATGCAAATGGAAACAACACAAACAAAAAGCTGGAACAGCAACACTCACATCAGAAAAAATAGACTATAAAACAAAGACTGTAAGAAAAGACAAAGAAGGGCATTACATGATGATAAAGAAGTCAATGCAAGAAGAGGATATAACATTTGTAAATACCTATGTACCCAACATAGGAGCACCTAAATATATAAAGCAAATATTAACAGATGTAAAGGGAGAAATTGACGGGAATACAGTAATAGTAGAGGACTTTAACACACAATTTACAGCAATGGATAGATCATCCAGACAGAAAATCAATAAGGAAACATTGGCCTTAGACAACACATTAGACCAGATGGACTTAATAGCTATATACAGAACATTCCATCCCCAAACTGCAGAATGCTCATTCTTTTCAAGTGCACATGGAATATTTTCCAGTATAGATCACATTTTAGGGCACAAAACAAGTCTCAATAAATTCGAGAAGATTGAAATCATACCAAGCAGCTTTTCCACCTACAATGGCATGAAATTAGAAATCAATTACAAGAAGAAAACTGGGAAAAACACAAACATGTAGAGCCTAAACAACATGCTACTAAACAATCAAAGGGTCAATGAAGAAATCAAAAATAAAATAAAAAAATATCTTGAGATAAATGAAATTGGAAAGACAGTGTTCCAAAATCTATGGGATGCAGCCAAAGCAGTTCTAAGAGGAAAGTTCAGAGCAATACAGGCCTACCCAAAGAAACAAGAAAAATCTCAAATAAACAATTTAACTTTACACCTAAGGGAACTAGAAAAAGAAGAACAGGCAAAGCCCAAAGTTAGTAGAAGGAAGGAAATAATAAAGATCAGAGTGAAAATAATTGAAATAGAGACTAAAAAAACAATAGAAAAGGTCAATGAAACTAACAGCTGATTCTTTGAAAAGATAAATAAAATTGATAAAACTTTAGCCACAGTCACCAAGAAAAAGAGAGGGTCCAAATAAGTAAAATCAGAAATGAAAGAGAAGTTACAACTGACACCACAGAAATACAAAGGATCATAAAAGACTACTATGAACAATTATACACCAGCAAAATGGAAAACCTAGAAGAAATAAATTCCTAGAAACATGCAACCTTCCAAGACTGAATCATAAAGAAATGGAAAATCTGGATAGACTGATTATAAGTAATGAAATTGAATCACTAATTTAAAAACTCCCCCAAAGCAAAAGTTCAGGACCAGATGGCTTCACAGGTGAATTCTACCAAACATTTAAAGAAGAGTTAATATCTATTCTTATCAAATTATTCCAAAAAACTGAAGAGGAAGGAAAGCTTCCAAACTCATTTTATAAGGCCAGCATTACCCTGATTCCAAAACCAGACAAAGACATCACACACACACACAAAATTACAGGCCAATATCCTTGATGAACATAGATGCAAAATCTTCAAGAAAATATAAGCAAACCAAATTCAACAAAACAGTAAAAGTATAATACAGTGTGATCAAGTGGGATTTATTCCAGAAATGCATGACCGGTTCAACACCTGCAAATCAATCAACGTGTAAATCACATGAACAAAATGAAGGATAAAAATCATATGATCATCTCAATAGAAGCATAAAAAGCATTTGACAAAATTCAACATCCATTTATGATAAAAACTCTCAACAAAGTGAGCATGAGAGGAATGTATCTCAACATAATAAATGCCATATATGACAAACCCACAGTTAACATCATACTTAACAATGAAAAGCTGAAAGTGTTTCCTCTAAGATCAAGAACAAGACAAGGATAACCATTCTTGCCACTTTTATTCAACATAGTATTGGAAGTCCTAGCCACAGCAATTAGGCAAGAAAAAGAAATAAAAGGCACCCAAGTTGGGAAAGAGGAAGTAAAACTGTCAGTATTTGCAGATGACATGGTACTATATATAGACAGCCCTAAATACTTCACCAAAAAACTATTAGAACTAACAAATGAATTTGGTAAAGTTGCAGGACATAAAATTAATATACAAAAATTGGTTGCATTTCTTTCTTTCTTCTATTATAATAACTTTGTATGGTGACAGATGGTAACTAGACATCGTGGTGATCATTTTGTAATGTATATAAATATCAAATCACTATGATGTACACTTGAAACTAACAGGATATTGTATGTTAATTATACTTCAATAAAAAAAGAAAAAATTTAGCTTTCATCATTTCTGAATCAGAGACTTTTAAAATTAGAAGATGCTTTAGGCATGTAGTCCACCTCACTCATTTTTCAGGTTATCATCTCTCTCTGTTTCAAATCCTTCAGTGTCTCCAAATTGCCGTCATAATTAAATCCAAAATCCTCAACTTAGTTCACAATACATGGTCTGATTTTTCTCTTCTCCACCTTGTTTCTCTCCATTCTTTTTCTTGCAGATCCTTCTCCATTTAAGCAGGAAAACTTGCCTTTCCTCTAACTTCCTCATATGGGTGTTTCTTGCTCTCCCTGGACTACTCTTTCTCTTTTTCTTGCCTTTTTCAAAATTATTTCAACTGTCACCTCCTCTGGACCTTGTCCTAACTAACACTTTCTTCCTTAATAGTTAGATATCCCTCTTATATTTTCCCCCAGCACTCCATGTGAAGGAGTCTCATAAAACTTACTTTGCTCTATTGTAATCATCAGTTTGATTTAGTGACTTGTCAACTAGATTAGAGTTCATCGATGGCAGTGGACTTTCTCTGAGACATTTCTGTATTCCTAGATTCTAACATAGTACCTGGAACGTTTTCCAAAGGCATGAATGAATTATTTCAGCAAATATTTATTGAGTGCTTCCCATGTGCCAGGCACTTTGTTAAGTGCTGGGGATACAGTAGTGACCAAAAGTTGACATGGCCTCTGCCTTCATGGAGATCACAGTCCACAGAGGGAGACAGACATTGATTGCATAATCACACAAATAAAAATACAACCTTGATAAGTGCTGCACATATACATATTTCAGCCGTTAGTTCCTTTATAGTCTGACTTCTCAGCACTTAAGTAGAAGAAATGTGTGATTTGGCACTCAAAATTATTGCAGTTTCAGAACATGCAGAATTATTGAATCTCATAAATAATAATCTTAGCTATCATGCATTGAGCCCTTATCATGGGTGAGGCACTGTGCTAAGCACTTTAAAAGGATTATTGCATTAAGATCTTGTTGAATACTCATGAAAACCCTATCATTTATAGACTATTGTTGCAGAGAAATGAATTTGTAGTTATGGTCTGCAGACCCAACTCTGAATCAGAACCATCCACCTAAAAGTGTAGTCATGCAAAGACTGGGGAATTGGTTTCCAGAGATGCCTTGAACCAAGCTCTGATCTGACACCCAAGGTTGTTTGGGAATTCATCCACAACACACCTTTCTTCACAGAAAGAATTAAACAATGAGATGCTTCGGGGCTGGCTCCGTGGCCAAGTGGTTAAGTTCACGCGCTCCGCTGCAGGCAGCCCAGCGTTTCATTGGTTCGAATCCTGGGCGCGGACATGGCACTGCTCATCAAACCACGCTGAGGCAGCATCCCACATGCCACAACTAGAAGGACCCACAACGAAGAATATACAACTATGTACCAGGGGTCTTTGAGGAGAAAAAGGAAAAATATAAAATCTTAAAAAAAAAAAAATGAGATGCTTCTCAGAACTGGTGAAACTTTACTCTAAATCAGTAATATCATTGGCATCTGTTCATCCCGTGAGCACTTGGGGAGACCTGGGAAAATGTATCTCCACCTGAAGATTTACTGAATGTTCCCTTCCTCCCTCTCTCCTTTTGTCTCTCTTTTCCTTCCTCCCATCCTCCCTCCCTCACTCCTCCTCTCTCCCTCTTTCTTGCTTGCTTTCTTTCTTTCTCCACCATTAACTGTCTCTACACATTTATCCCCATTTTTTGGATGGGACAGTTGGAACTTAGAGGGATTATGTTCAGGGATAGTAAGTGATAAATCTAGAGGTGTGATGTGGACTTGTCTACGTTTATGAAAATAAGGAAAAAATTTTAAAAATTAAAAATAAACCTTATGAAAAATAAAGCTGTTTCATACATGTGAGAATCTATGGCTTATAGAGACAATAAGAAAAAATATATGTTTATAATTTCAGCAATCTGAAAATTTTTAGATAATACACTTTTGGCCTTTAGTGATAGAAGGAATTGTTTGGAGTTTTATGATCATCATTCATTAATTTATTCACATATGGGGGTGAAAAATTTCCATAGACATTGTCCTTTCTCTGGAGGAGGATGAAACAGACATACAGACAAATGTAGGAAAAGTGCGAATTGCTGTGATAGAGTAGCTGTTAAATGTTATGAAAATGCAAAGGAAGTGATAGCTCTATTTCCCTGGATGCTTAGGAACATTAAGGAGAAGGTGACATTTGATCAGTTCTCTGTAGTTTGAGTAGAAATTCATGGAACTTAGAGAGAGAAGGCATATACTAGGCAGGAGTACAGAGTGTGCAAGAGCTTAGAGGTGTTACTGGGCACACAGAAAGAACAAAGAGTTGAGTATGCTTGTCATAGAGGGTGCTGGGAGTGTGGTGATGGTGAGAGAGTGGCTGGGGAGGAAGGTAGATCAAATCACGGAAGACCATATAGCTCAGATATTACTTACATAAAATATAAAATGTGAGGTTAATAAAAACATTTGGGACAAAGGAAGGATATAAACAAATTGGTGTCTTCAAATTGTAACAGTGGAGATGGGAGAAAGGGATTGCTTTGCGAAGGATCTTTCAAGATAAATTTAGGAAACAGAATCTATGGGACCTGATGGCCAGAGTAATTTAGGTGAGAGGAATGACTAGAGCTGTACTTGCCAATAGGACAGCCAAATGGGGCCATTTAAATTTAAATTAATTAACATTAAATGCGGTAAAAACTCATTTCTTTAGTCATAGTAGCCACACTTCAAGTGCTCTATTGCCACAAGTAGCTGGTGCTACCATACTGGACAACAGAGACAGAACATACTCATCATCACAGAAAGGTCTGTGGGAGAGCACTGGACTAGGTAATTACTCTGTTTTAAATCTGGGCAGTGAATGACATGGCACTTATCAAAATAGGGAATATAAGAGAAAGAGAAAGTTTGAAAGAAAAAGCAAAAGACTTTCGTTTGGACACAATGAGTTTGAGATGCTGTTGGGCATCCAGTTGACAATGTCAAGCAAGCTGTTGGAAATTAGGTTTGTGCTCAGAAGAGGGGCAAGGGTTAGAGATAGATATTTCAGAATCTTTAATTTATAACACTAGCTGAAGCCTTGGAAGTGGGTATGAGAAAAGGAACAGGAATACCCCATAGGTCTTCGCCACTTAAAGAGGAGCAGAAGAATGGCAGTACAGTATGAATAGCAATATAAAAAGGAGTGATCCAAAAAGCCAGAGAAGAATTCTGAGAAAGTGATCATCATAAAGCCAATAATGACAAATAGGCAAAGATGTCCAAATCCTTAGACCATCCAAACAGAATTTGTCCTGAAAAGACTCCTTTGGTTTTGGAGGTTAGGAAGTTATTAGTAATCTTGCCTGGAGCAGTTTCAGTGAGTGGTGGAAGAAGCAGCCAAATTGCAGCAGGGCTGGGATAAAATTGGTGTTTGTGGGTGGGCGGGTGGTACAGGAGAGACAATCTGTCCCTCCTTTGGGAAGTTTGGCTGGGAGGGTGGCAAAGAGAGGTCAATAGTTTGAGGGACAGGGAGAGTTAAGGGAAAGTTTTTATTTTTTAGAAAGTGTGAAACTTGAATCTTTTTCATCTGTAAGAAAGGAGTGGGTGGAGTGGAAAAGACTTAAATGACCTTGGAGTGAAGGTATAATTACTGAGCCAAGAGTCAGAGATAGTGGAAAGAAAAGTGGGTGAACCTTGGAAAGGGAAAAGACACTTCTGTTTCTCAGAGCCAGGATGGAAGGAGAGAATGATTAATATTTGGAAGTGAAGGTAGAGAAAGTTGGAACTGTTCACATCTTAGTTTTGTGACAATGTTTTCAAATAGACAACACAGAAATGTTACATATATGGCCAATGTTGGACCTTGATAAAAACCAAAGGCATATCACCAGCGTATAATTCAATTCATATGATTTTGTAGCATGGGAAGCTGATGAGACAGACAATTTTCTAGACTGGGATGACAGTACTTTTATTAGGCTAGCTCCTCATAGGTCAGTGTCTTAATTGGACTTCTGTAAAGCAGGTTAATAATCAGCTCAAAGTTGAATTTTGTGGTAAGTGAGCTCCAAGGAAGACTACACTCAGTCTACACTCAGCCACATCGTAATCAAACTGCAGGACACCAAAGATAGAAAGTAAAAGAAAACCTAAAAAACTAACAAAAAGACAATATGTACAGAGGCAAGTAATTAGATTACATTGGCAACAGACCTCTCAGTGGCAACAATGGAGGACAGAGGAAAGAAGGAAAATATCTTTAAAGAAAACATAGTTTCCAATCTAGTATATGCAACTAAACTATGATGTAAGAGCAAAGGTAAAATGAAGACATTGAAGAATAATCTTGAAAGAATTTACTAGTTACATATTTGCATTGAAAAAATTAGTCAAGGACACAATTTAGGAATAAAAATATTGAAGAATGAAGGAATAAGAAGCAAGAAGCAATGTGACAAAAGAAATTGGTAAATATAGGCATATATAAATAATCACTAACTCTATAAAATACTAAATGCAATACTGATTACTTTGGAGGTAAAACACAGCTGGAAATAAAATACTAAACAATCATAATAAAGTGTAAAATAGGAGGAATATGATTGGAATGAAAAATTCTGAAGACCTTGTATTATTCAGGAAGAAGAGAGATAAATTGTTTCAGATTTAAAGTCAAATCATGCATGTGGAAATCATAAGGGTAACTATAAAGTTACAAAAATAGAATATTAATTTCAGGGGCCAGCCTCATGGCCTAGTGGTTAAGTTCCTACACTCTTCTCCAATAGCCCGGGGTTCATGAGTTTGGATCCTGAGTGCAGACCTATACACCACTCATCAAGCCATGTTGTGGTGGCATCCCGTATACAATGTAGAGGAAGATTGGCACAGATATTAGCCCAGGGACTATTTTCCTCAAGCAAAAAGAGGAAGATTGGCAATAGATGTTAGCTCAGGGCCAATCCTCCTCACACACACAGAAAAACATCTATTAAAAAAATCTGAAAACAAAATGATAAAGAAAAATTTGTCAAGTAAGAGAATAAAAAAGAATTGTAGAGAAGATTTCACTTTGTGGCTATGGGCTCTTTTTTATTTTAACTAAAAAATTTCTCACTATCAATTGCAAATGCTTTTGAATACATGGGTTGAGAGAAAAGGGAGAATATGCAGTTTTCCTCCATTCCTTCTACATACCAACCAACGTAGTGCTAAATGTTGGTGTTACATAGTGTCAGCTTGTAGGGGAAATGATCACATGAGTAGAAATTTCAGAAGAATTAAGAGAAAACTATTAGAACTAAAAGGAGTTTAGAAAGTTTTGAGTACAAAATTGACTTACAAAAATCAATACTATTTTCCTATACCAGTAATTATTGACTAGAAAATGTAACTGGAATAAGATACTATTTATAATATCCCCCAAAATGAATAAATTTGTAGGAGCGACCTAAACAAGAAAGCCAATATCTTTGTGTATAAATATTTCAAACTCCATTAAAAACATACAAGAAAGTTTGATTAAATGAATAGGCTGATTTAATGTAGTAAAAATATCAATTTTCCTCAAATGAGTCTACAAATTGAATACAATTTCAGTCAAAATTCCATCTACATTTTTGAAGAACTCGAAAAACTTTCTAAAATTTGTTTGGAAAAATAAAAATCTGTGAATAGCTAAGCCATGTTTATAAAGAAAAGATAGGATTTACTATATCAGATATTAAGACATGACAATTATGTGGTTTAAAAAAAATTATTGGTTATTGAACAAATAGTTTAAGGGAATAGAAAACGAGCTCAGAGATTGACCTGTACATGTGACAGATAAAGTGACAGATAAAGCTGACAGATAAAGTGATACATTAAAAAATGGTGAAAGAACAGATTATTTTGGTGGCATTGGGAAACTTCTCATGGATGAAGAAAAAGAAATTTGGATCCCTACTTTATCCTGTATACAGAGGTAATTCTGCATGAATTAAAGACATCTTTGTGAAAGTTAAAAATTCTAAATCTAATAGACAAAAATATTTGTAGAAAAATATCAATAACAATATCAACAAAAAAGGACAAGAAACCCAATGAAAAAATGGATTAAGGATATGAAAAGGCAATAGAAAGTGGGAAGTCTGAATGGCTAACAAGTTCATCAAGAGAGCCCTTAATGTTGTAATCAGAGAAATTAAATTAAAGCAATGGTGAGACGTCATGTTAAAGCTATCAGAACAGCAAACAGTAGAAATGTGCATACAAAGCGTTGGTCAGGATACTTGGTGATAGATAATTTTGTGAAGTAGTATGTCCATTGCTGTTATGCCCTACGGCCTAGCATATTCTTGGGTGTTTATCCCAGAGAATTTCTTGCACATATCTATGAAGATACATAGAAGGAATTTTAAAATATGAAATAATGTATGTGTTAGAACTGATGAAATATTTGAAGAGAGGAGAAAGTAGGGGCAGGTTGCTCAGATGTGTGTAACCTTTGTTATTCTCTCTTTGGGGTTTGAGTCTTGAGGGAAGCCCACAAAACCATCTGGATAGGTATGGGGGAATCACAAACTATCTGGGCTATTTGTGCATGTCTTTATGCAAAGCCTTGCCTTTGGTCTGAGCCACATCCAACTTGTGAGAGAAAGGAAGAAACACGGGAGGAGGATAGTGCATAAAGGTCTTTGCATAAAGACCTAAGTGGGGAATGTAAGCACTCTTTTCTCCAATAGTCAAAATCACATGATTTCCCTCATATCCTCAGACAACATGTTGGAGGGGAGAAAGCGGAAGAGGAGGTATTCTAAAAAGACTGAGAACTCCCCCGAAAGAGAGTTAACCTGAAAGAAATAAATAGGAAGAGATGCCTTTAATTGGCATGGGAACTTAGTTCAGTTTTTTTTTAATTAAAGATTTTATTTCTTCCTTTTTCTCCAAAAGCCCCCCTGTACATAGTTGTGTATTTTTAGTTGTGGGTCCTTCTAGTTGTGGCATGTGGGATGCCGCCTCAGCATGGCTTGATGAGTGGTGCCATGTCCGCGTCCAGGATTCGAACTGGTGAAACGCTGGGCCTCCGAAGCAGAGCGAGCGAACTTAACCACTGGGCCACGGGGCCGGCCCCCTAGTTCGGTTTTAAAACAAGAAGATGCTGTATTCCCCTCCTATAGAGCTGAGTGTAAAGTTTGTGGCATGACCTTGCTACGTTGCCCCAGGCATTTTCATTGCATCAAATTAAGTATGTGATTCAAGCCATTCTTTTTCACAATTGATCTAAACAGATGGAAACCCTGTGGAGCAAATTACGGGATGATTCAGAGCAGGAAACACACTTTCACAAGGAAACAAGAATCGTGAGGCTATGGTATTCGTGTGTAATGGGTTCACCCACAACCTATTAAACAGAGGTCCTGGTGGGCTAAAGGCAGCTTCCATGACTGAATAGTTTTGACAAACTGAGAAACTTGAGTCAGCCTCACTCAGGTGACTTTAAGACTCTTGTCGGAGTTCTCCATGTCCCCACTTTTTTTTCCATCTCCTGAGAGATGCTATCCTTTGTTTTTCAATTCTTGGCTAAAGACTTTATTTAAAAGATGCACTTGGGGGGCTGGCCCCATGGCCGAGTGGTTAAGTTCGCGCACTCCGCTGCAGGTGGCCCAGCGTTTTGTTTGTTCAAATCCTGGGCGTGGACATGGCACTGCTCATCAAACCATGCTGAGGCAGCATCCCACATGCCACAACTAGAAGGACCCACAATGAAGAATATACAACTATGTACCAGGGGCCTTTGGGGAGAAAAAGGAAAGAAATAAAATCTTTAAAAAAAAAGATGCACTTGGATTTAACATTGATTTAAGACAATTTTCCCCAATTTTGGGGTCACCGAATCTTCCTCTAATTATTTCTTCCTACTATGTTTTGAGCAATAACGACTACCAAGAGAGAGAATTTAAGAGAGTTGTTTCTCATTCCTAATTAATCAAAGACATAGGGCAGTTCAAATTAGAACCTCTGGTCTGCTTCTGGAGCTAGTACTCGCACTTCACTGCCTTGGTGTATTCCAGGCTAAAGTTTCCGTCATCACATTCATTTATCACTCTCAGGGCCTCCAACACGGAGGCGTAGTAGACAAAGAGGCTAGTACGGTGCAGTTTTGGGGGAAGAACATGATTGGTTAGTGAATCATTTCACATCGGGCTTGGTTTTCCAGTTAGGAAGGTGCTAAACTGAGGCTCATTCATTTGAAGGAGATAATGAGACTTCCTGCCCTGTTGTGGGGAAATTTAAATGGTTCAATACACGTAAACGTTCCTTGTATTTCATACAGCCATAGTTCTACTTTCAAGAATTGATTGTAAGAAAGTTATCTATGTAGAAACATTTATGTACACATATCTATTCACTGCAACATTATTTTTAAATGCAAATAAAGTGAGAAAAAGAAAAAGGAGCAAAGCGGTAATTAGCTCTTTTTGATTGTCTGATAACTTTTGACCTTACTTTTCAAGTCTTCAAGTTTGACAATTATCAGTCTACGTCAACACGGTTCACTGATAAATTTGAAAAGAATTTCTTTGACTAGCTATTTTCCACTTTAAGATCTCATCCTTCTTCCCTGTCTATCCCCACGTATCTTTATATGTCTATGTCTGTCTATAGTTTATGTCGTGAGTTGACTATGTGCCAGCTGCTTACTGTGGGAAGCACTTCAGAATCTCTGTTTGTTGACTATTAAGCCTGAGAATAGAAAGATGACTGAGAAATAAATTGCCCTTGCTCTTTCTCTCTTCCTCCTCCCCATTTTTCTTTCTCTCTCTTCCTCCCTTCCCTCTGAGGTACACATAATCAGGAAAGCCTCACGTACCTTTACTCTTGTCCTTATGTTCCCTGGTTTCTGCCCATACAATCCTACACTTACAGTTTTCTCCTGTCTCGTGTACAAACTAAAGGGTCTCTGAGCTCTGTTTCCAGTACTCCTAACTTCTGGCACCCATCTCCTTAGTGTCCTGCATGACAAAGGGCAGGAAGCAATTAGACCAAGGTTAAAAATTTGTGGATTTCTTACCCAAAATAGGAATCTCCCTATGACAGGAACAGAGGATAAGGAAAAATTGGAAGTGAGGACAGAGTAGTCTTGGACCTTTGGCATCTGGCCACTGGTAGGATTGTTATTGGTTCCATGACATTAAGCAGTTCTCTTACTGCGCCCCAGCTTCAATGGAATATTTGGTAGTGTCCTACACACCATTTTGGGTTATTTGAATCTATACCTCATTTTCTTTGAACTATTTTACAACTCTTTAAGTTGTAAAAAACTGATGGTGATGCAAATGATTGCTGCTCATAAAATGCAAATAGATTTTGTCCAGTGAAGAAGTTGACTCTGTCCTGTGGAGGTTGCAATATTCCCAGCTATCAGCAGATCTACTTCAGCATGCTATTGACCATGTGTCTATTCTCTGAATTCTCCTTTGAACAATTTTTTAAGCCCTTACTCGTCTTTCATTAATTAACAATTTTAATAAAACTCTTTGAGACATGTTCATTTAAATTTCAATGAGGGTCATAATTTTAGTATTAAAAAAATTATCCTTTTTCAGTTTCTTAGGTCTCACTGGGACACCAACTGGATCCACCTGACAAAACCAGATGGATGGTATTGTGGAAGTGTATCTCGTGACCAGATTAAACACAAGCATGAACAGATTAAGCCCTCTTTTTGGCTTCTGGAGTGAATTTAAGTGTCAATAGAATTTGAACTTTACTGACTCTCTGTTTCTCTAGGTTTTTTTCTTCTCTACTGATACTGTATTCCATTTTCATTTTTGGTTTGAACATGGCCAATATGTTATTCCCCCTTATAGTGGCCACAATGACTGGGAACTTGATTTTGTGGTTTGACTATGCGGAAATCTTCTTGTGTGGATAGAGATCCATTCACTGTTGGGTGAGAGGCAATAAAGAACCCAATTTAGTTTTCACCTGTTTGTCTACTTACTATTTTGAACTCAAATCAAAACTTCTTATTTAATCTCCTTACTTTTCATGCCAATATAGTCATTTGTATAGGTTCAGTAAGAATGTGCCCTTTTTTTTTTTTAAACTAGGATATAATTGAACCAATCAATTGTGTAATCAAAGCTTTACCTGCAGTGTCACATTGGAGAATGATTCTATTCTCATTTAATCACTTATGACCAGTCACTTTAAGGAACAAAGTTTGACTCTACTTATAGAGCCAAAGCCTATAAAGCCCTCCCAGGAAAACTGGCCTGGTGTCTACAAAGTTCCAGGTTTTCAGGTGGTAAGAAAGATGACTTCTCCTTAGGTCAGCAACTTTATCATATTTGGGGGACCTCAAGAAGAGTTCATCCAAACTTGTAGATACTGCAGTTGAAATGTAATTAATTAACACTGTTCCAGCACTTATATAAATAACCCAATGAAACTTGATAAGATCAGTCTGATTTTGTGATCAAGATCAATATTTGAGATTATCATGATCATGGGCAAGGAATATTCCAGAAAATATTGTGAAAGACTTTGAAATGGGCAAGAAGAGACAAGGTGTCCTTTCAATGGAAGGTTATGTGCTTAACGTACCTTTCCAGGTTGTCTGATTCTGTGAGTCTGTGTCTTTCATTGTTTTTGAGCTATTTTACAACACTTAGTTGTAGAAAACTGATGGCGATTGCTGTCTATAGAAATTCAAATAAATTTTGTCCAGTGAAGATGCAACTGGTTGCACTCTATGCATCTGTTAGCAAATTCATTTTAGTATTCCTGATTGCCTCTGTGTCTATTTGAATTCTCTTTTGAAGCAGTTATTTTTGCATTTTCTTGGTTCCCTCACTAATTAATCAGTTAAATACAATTTTTGACACGTCTTTATATTTGTATGAGAGTCATGATATTACTCTTTTAGAAAAATTATTCTATAATCTTGTCATTTGCGACAACATGGATGAACCTGGAGGGTGTTATGCTGAGTGAAATGTCAGACAGAGAAAGACAAATACTGTAGGATCTCCCTTAGATATGGAATCTAAAAAACAAAACAAACAAAACAAAAACAAGTACAGGGAATGGATTGGTGGTTGCCAGAGGCAGGTGGTGGGGACAGGGCAAAATGGGTGAAGGGGGTTAAAAGGTACAAAGTTCTAGTCATGAAATAAATAAGTCATGGGGATATAACGTATAGCATGGTGACTATAGTTAGTACTGTATTGTGTATTTGAAAACTGCTAAGAGAGTAGACTTTAAAAATTCTCATCGCAAGACAAAAAAGAAAAAATTTTTGTAACTACGTCTGATGATGGATATTAACTAGACTTATTGTGGTGATCATCTCACAATGTGTACAAATATCAAATCATTATGCGGTACACTTGAAACTAATATAATGTTATATATCAATTATATCGCAATAAAAATAAATTTGAAAAATTATACCTTAACATAACCAGTGGAGAGGTGGAAATTAAACATTTAATTTCCAATATTTAGGATTGATTTTGCACTAGTTTTATTTCACTTTAGCTCCATAAACAAGAAGGCTCTAAGTAAGAGTAAAGGTAAAGTTAATAGTTATTTGAGAAGTTCTGGTGAATCCTTGGTAGAATGCCTCCCAGAAATTGAGAAAGTGAGTGACTCTAGAGTGGGTAATAAATGTTTTTCAAAGTGAAGTAGTTTCTATTTCTTTGCTAAATGAATCAGCTGATAGATCATTAAATAAATTGTGATGATAGATCACTGTATTATTTTCCTGGGGCTGCTACAACAAAGTACCACAAACTGGGTAGCTTAAAATAATAGAAATTTGCCTTAGAGTTTTAGAGCCTAGAAGTGTGAAATCAAGGTGTCAGCAGGGCCATGCTCTCTCTTCAGTCGTAGTGGACAGTCCTTCCTTGCCTCTTCTACCTTCTGGTTGTTTTCCAGAAATCCTTGGCATTCCTTGCCTTGCAGATGGACCCCTGCAATCTCTGACTGTTACCACATGGCTGTCTTCTCCTGAGTTTCTTCACCTGGTCTTCGCTCCGTGAGTGACAGTCTTCAAATTTCCCCTTTTGATAAGGGCACCAGTCATATTGGATTAGGGGCCCATCCTCCAGCGTGACCTCATTTTAACTAATTACACCTGCAACAACTCTATTTCCAAATAAGGTCACATTATAAGCTATTGGGAATTAGAACTTCAACATAGGAATTTTGGGGGAGCACGATTCAACTCATAACACGGAGAAAGTTAGAATTCTAGGGAAAGAAATTGCTAACATGATCCCAGACAGAGAACTGACCAAGAACCTTGATAATTTTGTATGTTCTGTATTTTCTTTCAGGCTCTGAGTCAATAAAAATTGAGAGGGTTAACTGGATCCCTGGGTATTCATTGCTGGTTGGACAGCCATTTGGAGACTGGGTAGATCCATCAAAAATATAATTCTATTCCAGATGTGGCTTGGCGTATGGAACTCACCATGGGTAAAGGCAGTGGTAATGTGTGGGTGAGCCAGCAGGAGAGGTAGATGACTCCAGACACAACTTGAAAAGGAACTTTCTACTCTAGATTTACTTCCCAGCACATCACAGAAAGCAATTCCTACTGGACCCAGGGAAAGCACCGATCCTCCCAATAGAATGGTGACCTTTTCCTTCCAGAGTCACAGATTTATGAGTTTTCCTGTTGGCTTCTTTATTTTAATCTCCTTAGTTGCTGAGAGGAAAATCAGGATAATTCTGACAGTAGAAGTTTCAACCTAAGGTATTTTATTGCTCTTGGGTGTGTGGTTTTGAGTATTACTCATACGTTTACATCCACGAAGTAAGCTTGAGTTGTTACAATGTGGTCATTAATTAGCCAATTAATCTAAGTAAAACCTTCCCTGTTAGGCATTTCTTGTATCATCTTTCCAGTGAGTTTGAAACTAGCTTTCCAATAATTTCGGATCATGAAGGATCTTCTGGCTTAGGACTCATGGTAGAAAAGTTCATGGAAAGCCTAGGGTGTTAACTTTTTTCCTGGCTGTATTGCAGCTGTTTGAAAGCCCTCTGCTTGCTTTGGCTTTCCCACATTACTGCGTTATGTGGGGATTATGGGAACCTTCCTCTCAGTGTCCAATAAAACTCACTCCTTCCCTCTCAATCTTGCTACAGAAGATTAGAAAAAACCCGATGGTAATCTTACCTTAAAATTAAGGTCAAAGGATAGACAGAGGTGACTAGGAGGGTGAGGTCAGGAGTGGTTGTCATTTTTCACCTTGAACTGTTTGTGAGGAATAATCAGGAAAGAGCTCCACAGAGGGGTCAGTCCTTTGCGTAATGAGCCCTCTAGAGGAAATATGAGTCCTGTGAGAATTTGAGGTTCATCTAGCGGTTTAAGAAAGGATTAACAATTCATGTGTGCTAACAGCCAAAGGCAAAAAGGAAGTTATTCTTGCTTTGTAGGTGGTCAAATGTCCACGGAGCTGTGGGATTGTCCAACGGAGACAAATAGCAATGAGACAAAGTAAAGAAGGGATTTCTGCTAACCAGACAGCAGTACTGTTAAGTCATCAAGGCAAATGTAGAGAGCACCACACCCTCTCAGGAAGCCCCGAGATTGGGGTTCCTGTCTTTGTTCTGCCATTAACTAGTTGGAGGATTGAGCACAATCCCTCAGCCTCTTTGAATCTCACTTTCCTTACCTAACAATCTTTACCATTGGCCCTGGTTCAAATAACCTTCTCATGAGTCTAACCTGTTGCTTGAAACTGTTTTGACCAAAACTTTGTTAAAATTCACATGAATGTAGTTGAGAGGAATACTATTAGTGCTGTTCTTAATACTGCTACTGATATTGTGTAATGGGGGCGACTCTGTGATGAGCATCATCATTTGAGTGCTTTAAGTCTGCTACTTTCTTTAATCCTCACAATAATCATGAGAAGAGGTATCGTTATCTTTTACAGCTGGGGAATGGAACCTCATGGAGGTTATTAAAGCATCCAAGTAGAAATGGATAGTTCAAAAGCACCCAGCCAGTAAAGAGGGCCAGTGGAGATGGGGCTCAGACAGGCTGACGAGATCGTAAGGGTGGGAAAGGCCTGTGATGACGGTGGGCCAATAGGGTCTCCCTTATTCAGGGAAGTGGCAAAGGGAGGCCTCCGGGGGACAGAGGAGGCTGCTGAGCATCTGAGAGAAGAGGTGAAACACAGGAAAAAGTAAATAAAAGGAATTTGCTAGAAGACAAGATTTTCTTCACTAAAAAATTATTTTTACCCCCATTTTGATAATTATGAAAATAACACATGCACATTGAAGAATAATCAGGCTGTACAGAAAAATCAAGGCACTGAAAAATATATGTTATCGACCTTCTACCACAATTAGTTTCATGATTGCATATTACCTTCTAGTTTTTGTCTAAAGTTTCCATTTTCCTCAAGTTGCAATCTGCTTGATAGTAAATCATAAACATTTTCCCATGTTGTTACATAGTCTTTATTTCTATTGTTTTACATGTCAACATACTAGCTCACCATGGTACATATAATAAACCATTTCCCCATGGTTGGATATTGGGAGGTATGCACTTTTATGGATAACCTGAAATAGATTCTTTATAGATGGTACTTTGAGTCATTCCGTTTGAGGGGAATATAGTTTCTAGGAACCATCTTGGGTTCATTAGACATATGAATTTGTTAAAAATGAGAGTTCTCTAGTATCTATGTCACCAGCCATTTGTAGAAGATAAATATTAGAAAGTTGATAACATGGGATTAATATTCTAAAAAGTAGAAAAATTTTAAAACGGAAAGGAATGAAAAGTGCTCTTTGGGTGTTAGGAAAGTTGAAGAGAAATCTAAGGAATTAGTAGAGAGTTTAGTGACTGTAATAATGTATTTCTGTGTTCTGGATAAGAAGGCATTCAGCAGGATCTGTACAAAATGAAGCCAGAATTCCAAGCAGAAATGCAATAACTTTAAGAAAACTTATCTTGGCACTATAAGCTCACACATGTACTTTCATATGCTACAAAGTTGAAAAAAAAGTTAAAATTCTGAAGCATTGAGGCCATAGCTATAAAAAAATTAAGGTTTTAAACTATATTTGTGAGAGTAAGAAAATATGTGTTATGGTATGCTAAATGCTATTCTATACAGTACTTTTTCATGCTGGCAAATGTTCTACTTCTGCCAATGTGAACAATTATTTTTGCTGGCAAAAACAGTTAAAGTAAAAACAGAAGCAAGCCATCATTTCTTAATCTAGTAAAGTTGAAAATTTCAAACATTTAATGGAAATCATTTATACATTTATTTCATTACTATTCAAAGGAAGTGGTAGGAATTCCATGAAAGTTTGTGTTTATGACAAAAGTAAATTGTTAGTGTAAAGGTATTTGGAGGTTAGAAGTATGGTAAATGGAAATGAGTTAGAAAGAAACAAAGGTTATCTGTTTTAAAAACATTATTATTAGCTTTAGCCATCTCTGACTCTCACAGACTATGTAAGATCTGGAAAAGACAGGGCATGTAGATTACCAAATATTCATCCATGTCTTTTTCTTGTTTAACAGAAACTGAATTTTGCTCAGTGGGTCCATGGGTCCAGCTGACATCCTTTCCCAGGCTTGCTTGCAGTTAGGGGTTAACTACCCGACATTTTCAGCTGATGAAATAATTGAAGGAATCTGCTAGATTCCACTCTACTCTTCCTTCCTTCTTGCCTAGAAAGCAGGTAGTGAGGTTGAAGCTGACAGCCAATTTGAGGTCTTCCCACAGGAAGGATCAGGAGTTAAGCTACATAATGAGAATGGGGAGTGGAAAGGAAGAAGGATCCTGGGGTACTGATGACACTGTGGAACCACTGGGCTGCTTTTCTCTGCACTTCTTTTCATGTGAGGCAAGTTATATAGGCCTGTGTGGTTAAGCCACTGCCATCAGATTTCTGTGACATATAGAGCACACAAATCCTGAATGATGCAGAGCCCTTGGTACAGCTTCTTTTTGCACCCTGTAATTTTATTTATAAACCAGCTACTATGATAATAATATATTTAGTGACTTTTGCTCTCAAATCCTCTGGGCTATTAATTACATTAATGAGTTAACATTTGGAAAGCATTCCCTCTTCCTCATCCTTGGACTTAATGCCTAAAAGTGTCTGACATAGTGTATGCACTTAATAAATATATATTTCGAGGCAATTTGGAGAGTTGTTTTAACTCCACACATACACATATCTTTACATAACTATAAGTATGTGCAAACATTCTATATATTTATAATTATAAATTATGTGTTTAAAAATATTTGTATGGCTTTAAAATACTCAGACACTAAAGAATTACTCTGTGAGAATTATTGCCACTATTCATTTTCTTTCCAATTAGGATTTTTATATTGCTGTAATAATAGACATTTATGTGTTGCAATGAACTCTAAGGTCTTAGAGAAGCATAAGATAACCGATGTGGTGAAAGGGAGATAAAGAAACAGTGACTTTACGTTGTCTCCAGCAGCATTGTCAGACCACCTGAAGCAGCCATTCTGTAAAAACAAAACAAAACATAACATGCAAGATTTTAAACTCAACTAACTTTTGGAACTCCAGCATGTTATGCCATCCTTTTCCTGGTGGTTCATGGCCCATTACAGTTGCTAAGTCTGTTTAACTTAGTTTAATCCAGCATTTCCCAATCTGATATAATCATGAAACTCTTCTCTTTAAGTTATATCCGTTAATACCCAGAGAAAATACTGTTATGTGACAAATACTCTAGGAAACCCTGCCATACAGGGACCAGAAACATGAAAAATCACCACTGTTACTTAGTATTGACCTAGAATATCTAGGGCAATTAGAGAGTAATCTGAAACAAGACATATGACTTCTGGAAAGGGGGAAGAAAAATTAAGACTTTTTGCAGAAGACAGAAATTCCTCCTTACCATGAGGGTGAGAGATTTATTTTGCTCCCCATTTTATCTCTGGGGGCAGAGTACCTATAGGTAACACCTAGGTGCTCAGTAAATTCTTGATAGAAAGAAGGCTTGATGGAGAGAGATGGGGAATCTTATGGGAAACCAGTGCTCTAGAGAAACACCATGGGAAAGCCGCCTACAAGCCATGCTTTTATAAGTTTTCTGGAGACCTGAACATGCCTCACATATTGCTTTTTCTACAAGTTTTCACTGTTTGAACTTCTAGAATCTTTTTAAACTCCAATAATAGAAAATACATGGACTTGATAGCTATCAATTGGAATTCTTCTCAACATAGTACTCTAGGCAACTGCTCCCAATTGATTGGAGTAGGTGAGAGAGCTAGAACCATCTCTAAAGTAATGATTGCCATCTCTAATATAAGCCTTAATGTTCTTTTTTTTTCCTGCTCAAATAACTTATGCTTATTTCATAATTACCAGCCCTGTCTCCCTAGCATTATCTGAAGACAATGTTTACTTTTTCCCCCTCAAATGTTATTGTGGTGGTTTTAAAATGACCACAGATTCTTTGATATTCATCCCTTCAATAGACAGAAACGAATTCCCCTTCCATTGAGTGTGGGCTGGAATGGACTTAGTGAATCTCTTCTAAGGCAAAAAATATAATGGAAGTGACAGTGTGAGACTTTGAAGACTGCTTATGAAAGGCACTGTGACTTCCTGCTTATTCTCTGTTTCTCTCTGTTTCTCTCTCTCTCTCTCAGATAATTCCCTGTGGAGGAAGCCAGCTGCCATGCTAGGCAAAGCCCAAGTGGCAAGGAACTGAGGCCTCCTGCAAACAGCCATGTGAGCGAGCCCTCTCGACGGGGCTCCTCCAGCCCCAGGAAGACATTCAGCTGAGACTGCAGTGTCTGCCAATATGTTGACTACATATGACAGACTCTGAGCCAGAGCCGCCCAGAGAAGCAACTTCTGAATTCCTAGCCCATAGAAATTGAATAATACGTTTACTTTTTAAAACACTAAGTTTCGAGGTAATATTTAATGCATACATGGATGACTAATACAACTATATTGAAACTTTTAAAGAAATGGAACTTAGTTGCAGCCCCTTTAAAATTCACCCTCCTCTACTCCCAATTTCTCCACTTTGGTATGGCCGAGTCAGCTACTCATCCATTAATACCTATTTTTTTCTATCTTCTAAAGCAGAGGTCAGAAAACCCTTTTTATACAGAGCCAGAGAGTAAATATTTTAGGTCTTGTGGGCCATATGGTCTCTGTCACAACTACTCAGCTCTGCCCTTGTAGCACAAAAGCAGCTGTAGACAATATTTAAATGAACGAGCATGACTGTCTTCTAATAAAAATTTATTTATGGATGCTGAAATTTGAATTTCACGTAATTTTCACATCATGAAATACTACTCTTTTTTGATTTTTTTTCAACCACTTAAAAACGTAAAAACCATTCTTGGCTTGTAGGTCACTTAAAACCAGGCAGCGGGCCAGATTTGGCCCACAGGTGTAGTTTGCCAATTCCTGTACTAAATTAATAGAATTTTTAATATTTAGCTGGCACATGGATGACCAAAATAAAGACAACATTTTTTCAGACAATAGCCACATAACCATGTTATGGTCAATGAGATGTAGGTGGAAATGGTAAGTGCAAATTCTGAGTCATGCTCTTAAAGGGAAGTGGAGTCTCCCCTCTCTTCCCCTTTTCCTGCTTCTCACTGGCCAGAATGAAGCTCGTCTTGGACCATGTGGGTGACAGAAATGTCCTTGGGATGGTGGAACAAATAGAAAGAACCAGAATTCCTGCCTCTGGACCACGTGCAGTCAGGCTGTTATGAGAGTGAGAAGTAGATCACAGCTCTGTTTTTAGGTCCCTTTTGCACATCGCCAAATCTCTATTCTAACTAATTCAACTGGTTGGTCTTTGGCTCACATCCTTAGTGTAATGGCAGGCTAACGTGCTGTGTGTTCAAGAAGCACTGCACACAGTGGTTAACAGCTATGCGTGCAGTTAAAAAATTCATCCTTGGTTACTTATCAAGTCAGGATAGTCTGGACATAGAACAGCTTTAACTTTTTTTTTTAAAAAAAAAAACAGAATTTCCAAAAAATTGCAGGTATTTGCCATTTCTTCTGATGGTTGATTTTGTGCAATTTGGAAGTGAACAAATGTGCTTTTGTATCCCTTTTCTCCCACCACTATAATACTTATGGCCCAGGGAGGAATGTTATGAATTGGGAGAAACATAAACAATTTACTCCTTATAATCTGTGAGTATTAATTCATGTTGTCCTTTGTGGAGCTTATTTATATAAATGAATGGGCTTTAACCCTCACCCCCTCCTCCAACCCCACAATATCCCATGGTCCTATGGATTTTCTCATTCATAGAATAGCTGAAAGAAATTGTAGTCATAATAAACATACTTATCTTGTGAGCATTTTTTAATTTTCCATAGAACTTGCGGGTCCCAGACTGTGAACAACAGTGAGGAAAGATGCCACAGTCTCAACGTCTGGAAACCACCATGAGAATCATCAACCATCACTTGGCAGCACCAGAGCATTAGGCATTGTCCGAACACAATTGCTTGAGTTGTTGTGCTGACGCACAGTATTCCCCATTCATCTCTCTCCCCCTTCTTCTCTCTCTTTCTCTCCCTGCCAAAAACCCAACTTGCTTTAAGTAGGCACCGTCTTCCAAGTCCTGGATTTTAGTGTCCCCGAGAGATTTCAGGGAGAAGCAATCTTGGCTAAGAGTTAGAGCCAGAGGGCGGCCAGTGGAGGGAACAATGTCTGGGTTTTGAGAACAGCTGGAGCTTTGCAGGGAGAAAAGCAGCTTGGCCAATGAGGAAAGAATGTGCTTGTCACTTCAAGAGGCAGGACACTTTGATTTCCCTCCTGCCTCTGGCAGCAAGCATTTATTGGAACGGACAGAGTGGTGGTGATGGCAGGTGACTTTTGGTTAGGAGTTTATGGAATTTTTCATGTTTATTTTACCTTTTCAAAGAGCAGATAAATGTACAAATCCCACAGTAGAACTATTCTGAATTCTGCTGGTGTTTTTATTGGATAAGTGAGTGTTGTTCCTCAGAGTTATTTTTAAGAAGGCCGCCCCTGGCCCGTTTTGAAACTCTGCTTTCCTTGCATGTAAGCTAATATTTGTTATAGGGATTCTGGAGAAAAGTAGCAGAGGGTATTAAATGGAAAGTGAAGGCCCACGGGAGGGAAGATCCTGTTCTGAGAACATGAGCCGAATTTACAATTGGGGGAATGGATGGGCCCATTTAAATAAAAGAGGGAAGTTTTAGCTGAAGCCAAAGGTTAGCTTATGAACAGTTTGACAAAGGTGGTGGGAAATACAGTTTTTAATATGTCATACTCTTCGGTCATATTTTGATTTCTCTGATTTTCTTGGATTCTTATGGAAATGGAGAGAACAACAGAGACTATTTTCCCGTTCTGAATTCCTTTTGCTAGACTTGGAGAGTGTGACTTGATTAGGTATCACTTATAAAATGAACAAGAAGACAGTCAATACTAATTTTCAGAAGGTAATAATTGTTACCATTTTAAGGTCTCTTGCCTCTCTTTGTCAGTTATCAACATTTTTATCCACTTCAGGATTCTCCCTTTAATTGTACCTAACTGCCTTTAAAAAAAAAATTTGGTAGTGAGAATGTTAGTTAGTTGGATCTTGGGGCATATGTATGTCTAAAAGTTAAAATAATGAATTGGTGAGAATTGGGAAGGGAACGAATATTTCTTGATTTTCAGCCATGTGACAGACCCCTGTACTAGCTCCTTTTCTTGTAAGAACCTGTGAAATACGAAATATTATGCCCATTTTAAAGATGGAAGACTGAGGCTCAGTGAGGGTCCTCATAACTTTTCTAATATTACCTGATATTCTACTAAATAGTAAAGTCAAAGTAGCTGGATTTAAATGTGATTTTGATTTGAAAGTCCATATTCTTTCCACTGTCCCATTTTTGTCTATGTAATAAAATCTGGGTTATGTTTAAATTGGTTAATGACTAAAAATTGATGGATCAGAAGCAATCACTATATATTATTTTGTCCTCTTCTTTTGCTAGCGTGTTGTGATTCTAGGTAATGAGACCTTGTTGCAAAGACGCAAGGGATCATGGAATCTTCAACTGTATAGAGTCTATATAGAGTCATTTTGGTCTCCAAATTTCCAAGACTGTAATTAGTACTTCTTAAGAGAAAAATAATATGATGTGGTCTGTTTGTCACTAACCGCAATGAAGTTCCTGGCCAGGCAAGGTTCATGCAAGCTACTTCAGAGGTGGTGGCCTCCTCCACATCCAAATGGTGTGGTAACTTGCCTTTACCTTGGCCCCTCTTCTCTGAGGCCACAGTAGCAGATTTTATTCAGCATCTGTGGTGTGAATCAAAGCAACTTTTTATAGAAAGTGTCTCTTGGGGCTGCTATTCTTAGAAGGAGATTGTGAGCAAAGCAGGAACTTAGAATTTCATAGACTCCTTCCCAGCATGAGAATGAAGAGACCAACTGGATGTGAAGAAGTCCATGAACTTCAGGCAACGTCCTGCAAGCAACATCTATTGCAATCTTCTTTATCTGTTCACCAGCATCAAAAGCATCTCCAGTAGGTTGACACATTTTTTTCGAATGTCTACTTCATGCTAATCATAGTGAGAATATTAAGAATGATTTTTAGAATGGGAAAAATTCTTAACTCTCAGAGATCATCACTTTGCTTTGCTGTGTTTGAAAATACAGTAAAGTCAATACAATTACCGCTTAAGGAGTGTCTCAGCTACTACAGAAATGTAGAAGTATTTCTTATAATCCAGAATATTTAATTAATCAGAACCCTTATCCCCAAGCATTCTGAGTAATCAATATTTTGCTATCTTTTGCACTATGACATATCTAGGCTGTTCAATACACTTTCTTCTGTATATTTCTTTAACATTGTGTGAGACTTACATGAGAAATGTGCATTTAAATAGTCACAGCAGGGTCACAGTTTACTGTGCTCTGCTTTGGCAGCCCAGATTTGGTTCCTGGGCATGGACCTACACCATCCCTTTATTGTCTGTGCTATGCTGGTGGCCCACATACTAAAAATTAGAGGAAAATTGGCATGGATATTAGCTCAGGGCAAATCTTCCTCAGTTAAAAAAAAAAAAATAAAAGTCATAGCAATGACCATAATGAATTCCAAATGGGAACTGCATGCTTTAATTCCCATGAATTGAGGGGTAATATTTCTGTTATTGTTTTATATAAAAAGATCTAAAACCAGCTGCACATGTCTGGCAATTTAAAAGTTTCAATAAAGTAATGCTTGATAATAATACTGACCTATTTCTCCTAAGGATTAAATAAATGGAACTTTTCTTTTACAACTATTTTTTAAAATAGCATTTATCATGTGGAACTGAGGCTATGGATATAATAGAAGTTTGCTATTAAGTCAATTGGATAAAACATGTAAAAAGTTTTGTCTCTTGACCAACACTCTCTCTGTAGGGTGAAGTGGATCAGAACAGTTGTCCAGGCTGATACAACTTTATAGGCCCCACACTGCCATGATCTTTCTCGTAAAATTGAATATATCTTAATAGATATACTTTTATGTATCTAAAACTGAAGAACCTATTTACAGATACTGCACTCTGATATTTTAGTGATTCACCAAATAAATTATTAAAAGAATATTTATTAAGGGGTAATTTTTAATAAATTTCCCAGTTTGGGTGCATCATTTTCAATATTTTAAGGCCCATGTATTTAAAATTGAAGACTAACTAGATAGAAACATTGTTTAGGTATATTAACTGGTCAATATACCAAGTCTGGTCTTTTCTAGGACTCTGGACTACCACGAACGTGGTCTGCCCTCACCATTTGGCCTAGGTACTCAGTTTTGTCAGTGCTTACATTGCAGGGCATCAGGAAGACTAAACAGAGCCTAGCAAACCCATCAAAGCCTTATGTGTAGCAATGTAGCAGAGAGGTTAACCACCTGGTTGCTGGAGACAGACTACTTGTTGAAACCCTGGCTTTACTTTTTACTGGATTTGGACCTTGGTGAAGTTATCTGACTTCTGTGATCCTCAGTGTCATCATCTGACAAATTAGGGCAATAATATTACCTCATACCTTATCGTGAAGGTTGAATGCAATGATGCTTGTCAAGCGCTTAGCCCAATTCTTGGGAATAGTAGAGGCTCAATAAATTTTAGATGTGATTGTTGTTGATGATGTTACTGCCTTGGTTCTTCATCTTTTTATTACTAGCACGAGTATTTGAGAAACCAAAAATGTTAACATACAAATTCAAAGTGGGGCGTGGTATAGTGCCTGGAATGGTTTTGTAACCTCTCAATGGTGCTTAATTTCTTGGCTTAAAGACAATATAGATATAGAACCAGTAGTTAGAAAGCTGTCTGGTTAATGGGGATAAAATATTAGTTTATAGACAATTTGAGCACTTATTTTTTATCTTTAAAATTTTTTTTGCTTTTAGTGGGAATTAACTCATCTTAATATAGTACTATCTGGTTATCTCTGCTGATTGGCCAGTATATTTATCTTTAATTGTTTTTATTGAGGTGAAATTCACATAACACAAAATTAACCATTTTAAAGGGTACAATTCAATGGTATTTACTACATTCACAATGTTGTGCAACCACTCCGTCTATGTAGTTACGAAACATTTCAATCACCCCAAACAAAACCTCATACTCACTGAGCAGTCACTCCCCATTCCCCACTCCTGCTAGCCTCTGGAAACCACCAATCTGCTTCCTGTCTTTATGAATTTATCCATTTTGGGTATATCATGTAGGTGGACTCATATAATATGTGACCTTTTATGTCTAACTTCTTTCAGTTAGTCCAGTATTTTAAAATGTTTTTAAATTTTAATTTTTTTGATGAAGATTAGCCCTGAGCTAACATCTGCCGCCAATAGTCCTCTTTTTCCTGAGGAAGACTGGCCCTGAGCAAACATCTGTCCCCATCTTCCTCTACTTTATATGTGGGATGCCTACCACAGCATGGCTTGTCAAGCGGTGCCATGTCTGCACCTGGGATCCACACTGGTGAACCCCAGGCCGCCGAAGCTGAATGTGTGCACTTAACTGCTGCACCACTGGGCTGGCCCCTAGTCCAGCATTTTTGAGGTTCATCCACATTGTAGCATGTACCAGTACTTCATTTGTTTTTATGGAGAAGTAATAGTTCATTGTCTGTACCTACCATATTTTGTTTACCTACTCAACTGTTGATCGTCTTTGATTAATTTTTTAAAGTGGAATATTACTTAATAAAGACATCTCAGTAGAAAAATACTTTCAACATGGGATTCAAAAGGGAAACATTAGGATCATCAGACAAAAACTCTATATTTATCTGGCAACCACTGGATTTCCAATGACGAGTACAGAATGTGGCACATAGTAGGTAGTCAATAGATATTTATTGCATGAGTCAATACATAAACTACTGTAACATGATGTTAAAAACTGACTTATAGAGAAACTCAGTGCTCTTCATTGCACAAACCCAACTGAAAGGCAGAGAGCAAGGGAGCTCATTGATAGAATCCACGCAGGTCATCCATAAGGGCACAGAGCAGGATGCAGAAGGGTGGATCTTGAGGGGCAAACTGAGAAAGCCAACATAGGCACCAAGAGTCACTGAGGTCATGAGGGGGCAAGTAGCTGCATCTCTTGTCTTATTCAGGGCTATAGAAGACTGAGTGTTAAGTACCATAAACATATACCCCATGCTGTGCTTTCCCTCATTAAACCTCTTACATTCTGGTTACAATGTAGGAAGTTAAAAAATAACATATAAAAATGAACTATTTTGATTAATGTACTGTTACATTTTTGGAAACTGGTGAAGTTTAGGACCCACCAAGTTACAGTAATGCTACATTTTAAGAAAAATTGAAACTTGCCACCCTATGTGTGTCATATGCCCTAGATCTTATTGCAAAGAAGCAAAATGAAATTAATAGAAACTTTGCCAGTTTAAGGAGTCTGGGAAAAGATCCTGGGCTGAAAGAACCCACCACACATTTGCAAACATAAATCACCTCTTAGACTAGTTTTCCTTCAGTGTGGTGGTTGAAGAATGAATTTTCTTTGTTAGCCTATTTTATGAGCGCAATCAGCATACTTTCACCACCCAAGGCACCATTTGGTTATTATGAGGATTGTAATAAATTTTCTCTGCTTCAGAATTGCGTTATGTCCCACATGCTATAATTTTTTAAGCTGAGAGTAATTTTGTGATGCTTTTACTTGGTTAGCTTAATTCAAGATTTAAACATAAATGCTTATAATTTTTCAACAATAGTTTTGTGATTTATGGACTTGCCAGGAATTAAGTGCAGTCTACATACACATCAATTTGACATATTTTATTGAGGAATATAGAAAATTAAGACGTTGGGAGAGAGGAACATATGTGAGTAAGAGACAGGAAAACATATGAAGAATGGTGAAAGAAATGGATATAATTTAGCTTAAAGAAGACGTGTTTGAAAAGCATTATGTGGAAAATGCTGACTAACTGGATCTTTGTCTTTATTAAGGACATGGGATAATGAACTTAGTGAATATAAGTTAAGGGAATGAATACTGGATTCAAAGAGACTCGGGTTAGAGTCCCATTTCCAAACACTAGGAGTCTATAACTTTGGGCAGATTCCTTCATTTACCTGACCTTCAGTTTTCCCATATGAAAAATACAGATGACAACAGTAATTACCTTATGAGGTTGTTAAGAGGATTAAGTGAGCTCAGCTTTGCACTCTGATGCACAGCAAATGTCCAATAAATGTAAGCTATTTTTATTGTTCAAAGTCAAGAACATTTAAATATTGGAGTGGATCATCAAAGGAGTAGCTTCTTCCCTTGAAAGCAGTGAGAATGTGAGAGGGTCACCTCTGTCTGCAAACAACATTTGTCTCCAGATGATCCACTTATGTCTTTCTCTAGCCCACAATCCTAGAAATAAACTATAAATAAGGAGCAGCTGTTGTAAAAACCCTTTTTCCTAGTTCAGTGTTGGCCTGCTATCTCTGGGAAGGAATTTTGGCTATTTAAATTCCACGTTTGTTCCTCTGAAAGTGGGTTGGAATCAGGGCCTTGCTGCTGATGGGGCTGCACTGACGCTTCCAGTGGGGAGTCAATGCCAGAGGTGTACTCTGTTCTTGGTGTCCTGCTCTTATCCCTCAGGTAGGCCTCCCCACTTCAGTGAGACAGGCCAAACCTATCTCTCTTTGCTTGGTGTTTTCTCCAGGGACGGGGGAGGCTACTCTGCCTGGGCCCGTGGCAGGTAGAAGGAACAGGGAACTGACATTCTCCGGGAGCAGCCCTCACCAATGACTACTGGACTTGGTGGATGAGTTCTTGAGTTCCTTTACTCCTTGGGTGTAAAAATTTTCTGCTACAGTGTTTTCCCATAGGAACCATTGCGGTCACCCATGTGGGACTGGCTTGATAATTCACCTTTATTGGCTGCCTCCTCTTCCTTGTCTCACTTCCCCTACTCACCCTGAGAGGTATTTTTGGGATCACCTCTTAAATAAATTGCTTGCATTAAAAATCCTTGTTTCAAGAGTCTGAGTTTGGAGGAGCTGAACCAAGACAGAGTGGCAGTGGCTAACTCTCATGATTTATTTTTTTCCCTAGCTTCATTGAGATATAATTGACACAGAATTGTGTAAGTTCAAGGTGTACAATGTGTTGATTTGGTACACGTATATATTGAGTCTTTCATGTTTTCAGGGCAGTAAACATGGCAACAGAAACTATACGAGATTTCATGTGAATGGAAAAGGATGGGATTTATGGGGGAATTGGAAAGATGAGTGTCCAATCATTTTAATTACAAACCTCTTATTGAATACTAAGTGCCAGCCCTGGGGTAAACCTTGGTGGTATAAGAGATGGGTTTTGCCCTGGAGAGACGCACATTCTTCTAGGAAAGACAAACAGAGCAATTTGTCATTAAACTCTGAGATGATCTCTGACTTAAGAAAGCTGAGAGCAAAGTGCTATGGGAATACAGAAGAGAGAGAAGCTCAGAAGGCTGATGGAGGTGGACTTCAAATTCACAAAGTAAGTGATATTTGTGCTAAAGGATGAGTAGGACTTTGGTGGAATAAGGTTGAGAAAGGCCTTCTTGGCAGGGAAAACAACTTGCCTAGAACTTGAAGATGCATGGAACATTTGGACGGACAGTTGGAGAAAAAGTTCATTGTCTGGTGGAGAAGTGGCGGCAGTGAGAGAGTGGGAAGGGTCTGATTGTGAAAAGTCTTGTCCCCTTAACTTATGGGGTGGGAAAGGCTTGATGCTTCAGAAAAAGCAAGTGAAAAGCCTTATCCCAACACTTCTATTCTGCATGCCTCCAGGGCAAGGAGAAAGAGGAGAGGAGAGGAGACTCAGAGGAGAGGCCGTGTATTTTCAGCTACCACTCATGAGTGACTATCACATGCCAGACACTAGGCTAGGCCCTTTACAAACCTATCTCATTTCATCCTCATGTTAAGCCTATGAGTAGCACTATTAAGCCCTTTTACTGATGAGGACATTGAGAGTTAGAAGAAGTGTAGAAAATTATAAGATTTTTCTTACATGATTGCCTGATTCCAAAGCCTTTAACTGTTACATTATACTACTCTTCTGGAAGAAACAAATGTGGAGTGGACAGAAGCTGCTGTGGTCACATTTCCCAGATCAGGGTGACAGCTAAGTGCAGGCACTGAAGGGAGAGGCCCACTTGCCGAGTTCTGCTTCTCTGGGGCAACTAGAACCAGAAGAAACCAGGAAGAGCAGCCATCGCGTTGAAACTCATTTGCTCTTGTTATTTGCTTTGGTGAATAACAAAGTCTCCAGAGAGTATTTAGGATTTGGAGTGTTTGTTTTTTCCTTAAATTCATCCTTAGCAACTGCTAAAAGCATCTAACAGAGGAAGAGAGAATAAAATTACTTAAGTCACAACAATGGCAATGCCAATGCTCTAGAGAAAGTGAGATTTGGCCTATGGTTAATCATTTCCTCTAAGAGCCCTCACACAGCACCGTCACAATTCTATAGCACCTCAAAGTTCATCTTTTCTTTTGCAAAAGCCTTAAAGAAACAAAATCATAGCTTTTCAGCTATGCTCCCAGCAGTTCTTAACTACTTAACTTTTTTGAAGTTTAACCTTTGTCTTCAGAACCTAGTTACTTGAGTGGAAACGTTTGTCATTAAACTGTTAGTTAGCACTTGAGGAGGAAGTCGGGCCTAACTGGTACGACTTTTTCATTTATTCTACAAACACCATTCTTAAGTGCAGATAGATGAAAACTAAAGTGGATCCTATCTTTTCATAAATAAACAGTGAAGAAGCAGACATTTAAATGATTTTGAAAATTTTAAGCACTTTACCTTCTCTGCTGCACTAGAGAAGAACGAGGAAGGAGCAGAGGACAGACCATGTAGGAAATGCGAAGGACCCTTTTAAACATGTGCCTGAAGCATTAATGAAAAAGCTCCATAAATTCCAGAATAATCAATTATTAATTTTCTTCTTCTAGATGAAATTTATATTCTTATTTAGAACAGATCTTATTTATAACAGAAATCTAACATAGTCAGTACAACTTTAAAAAAAATTTCAAATAAAATATTATTTGAAACATTCCATTTCTGCAATAGATTTTAAAATTTCCACATCTTAGGTGCCCTAAAACCTACTCCCGTTCCCCCAGAGTTATAAGATCACAGAATATGGGGACTGGATATTTTGAGCAGACATTATTTCAGGTAGCAATCTTATAAGAAGAATTTAAGTCATTTGCCCATCAGCTAGTTGACCCCTGTCCCCCTTTTGGAACTGGAACAACATTCACTCTAGAGCACAGACTTCCAGTGGTCTTTGAGAAACAACCTGAAAACATTAACTTGCCGCTCCTGGTGATGGTTGGTGGTAATTCCTCCTTGGGCCAAAGAGGAAAAAAATCTGATGCATTCATCTAAAGACTTTGCTGCGGGAATTTGCTTTGGCTAATGCAACTTTTAAGACCTGTTGGTTCACTTAAAGGTCAAGGAACGTTTATGTAAGGAATCCTCAATAACATTCCTTCTTCTTGGCGAGCAGAGAACACCCTGGTGCCAGTTTTCCCCTCTTTTGAGTATTAAAATTGTGTATGCCTTCATTTGAATTCCCACCAAATAGTGAAATTGTTTTCAAAATATGCAGATAACATCATGTAAAGTTAGAGACGTTTGTTTTACTTTTATTTCCTTTTCAATGATTTTCTTTCTTGGTTTATCAAAAGCACCGTTTTTGAAATATTGATCATAACCAAAGCTTGCATTATGAACATTTTTTTTTACCACACAAATCAGTTTGCATTAAAGATGCTCCCTAAGGGGATGCTTATCTGTATTTCACAAAGATGTTCTGCAAACCTCTGATTCTGAACACTGGTAATTAGATGATAGTAGTTGTCATTCAGTGAAAGTGTTCTGTGATTAAATAAGTTTGACTGATTCTAGGAATTTGGTGACCAGAACACAGCTTCCTTTCTTCCACTTCCAATTTGAAGCTACTTGACTCTCCTGAGCCAGGTTATCTGTTAAGCCTGTGGGCCCTGGGGTGTGGGTGAGGCTTTAAGCTCCATGGGGTCCTATTGGTGAGAACTAGTCCAGGGTTTGCTTGGATTACAAGAGTGAAAGCCAGGGCACTTAATCCTGGGAAAATCTTAGCAGAGCATCCACCTCAATTTCAGGTGAGCATGCTAGGTCTCACCTTCCTAAGTGTCCACAGACCAAGACAGAGCTGAAAGGCTAGTTTGCATCTGCTCTGCCATTTAGGGTAGGAACTGCCCGGCAATTCCGCCTGGCTGGTACTCTGCCTTTTCATCCCAGGCCCCAGGTCCTGAGAACACCTTGCTTCTCACTGCCTCTGAGTCTCACTTCCCTTTATGTTACCAAACAATAAAATCTAAGTCCCAAAGAAGATACAAAGAAAGCAGCCCAGCTAAGACGGTCCAGCCACCAAAGGGAAAAGGAGCAAGTTGAGCCATCAGAACACATGCCATGGAAAGATGAGGACTGGGGAGGAGATTCTGGTTCAAGATGTTGATGTAAAACGATCCCGGGCTCACCTTCTCCCACGAATGCACGGAATCTGCGGCTACCTGTGGAGCAACTTCCTCTAAAAAAAAGCCTAAAAACTGTCTAACTCTCGTGCAGCTGGTGAATGAGAGAAGTCTGGCTTCAAAGCAGGTAGGAGAGCCTGAGACACATTCTTGCCATAAGCCCCATCCCCAGTGTGGTGGCCCACAATCGGGGTGGGGGCAGGGGCTGGGGGCGGATACATACGACCGGACTCAACACCCGGATCTTCTCCGTGAGGAGCAAAGGGTTTGACCCCCACGCTGAGCACCCCAGCTTTTAAGACCTGCATCTGAGAGACAAGCCCCCAAAACTTCCAGCCTTGATAACCAGCGGGGATCATGTTCCATGCGACCCACAAGCCTGTGCCAATCTGAGAAATGGCTTTGAAAGGGCTCATGTGCTTGCTCTCACCAGCCCCAGGGCTCAGCGCAGAGGCAGACGATAGAGAGGAGCCCAGACTTTCTGTGAATGAGGCTTATTTGCTAATTTTAAAGCATCAGCCTGAGGGGCGCGCATGTAATTTAGCACACGTCTAGGGGCCCGCTGGCTGGTGGACACCCTTTTCACCTCGCCCTCTGCCTCCGTCTAACCGGCAGGTGCCATCTTTTTTTTCTTTTCTTCTGCGGGTGCCATCTATACGTTCCCCGAGTGCCTCCTTCCGGCCATAGGTGTCATCTTCGCGCTCTAGCCAGTGGGCACTATCTTTCTTTTTTTTTTCCTTTTTCTTGGTGGGCTCCATCTATACGTTCTCCCTCTGCCTCATGCCAGTCAGGGGATGCCATCTTCATACTCTCCCTCTGCCACACTCACACATCTAGGGGCCTACGGAGCCGCTTTCAGGGAATGGAGGCCAGTGGACATTATCTTTGTGCTCTCTCTCTTTGCTTCACTCTAGCTCACCGGTGTCTCCCAGAAAAGAGCTTATACTCTTGTCTGGCGCCCTGATTGTTATGGTTGCTGCCAGGGGTCACCTCTACATTGCCTGGCTCTGGTGGCCAGTGGGATTTATTCCTGTAACCAGTGCAGACTTACAGAACTGTAACCAAATGGAGAAAGAGTTCTTAAACGGCTACCACCCCCAGGGCACAGCAAGAGGCAACAGACCCAGGAGCTCAGTCTTTCTGTGAAAGAGGCCTATTAACTTAGCGTCACAGCTGCAGCCTGAGGGGCAGGCTTCTAATTAAACGCCCATCTGAAGGTTGACTATAATCCTTTCCAGAATCTCAGAGAGTGGGCACTATCTTCACTCTCTCCCTCTGCCACACTCCAGAGTGCCAGCATCTCTCAGATGGGAGCTTTTGCATGCATCTGGTGCCTGGTTTCGCAGCTGCCACCCAGGAGACACCCCTTGATTGCCAGGCTCTGGAGGCTAGGGGGCACTTGGGACTGTAACATTGGGAGAGAGAGTTCTTGGCAGACTACCACCCCTAGGGTACCGCACAGACAGCAGACTGAAACACACCCCCAGTCTTTCTGTGAAAGAAGCCATTTGCTTGTCCTGGAGCTTCAGCCTGAGGGACAGGCTTCCGGTTTGGCGCACAGCTAGAGGCCAGGGAGGGGTTCTCAGGGAATGGAGGCCAGGGGATGCCATCTTTGCGTTCTCCCTCTGCCTTGCTACAACTCACTGGTATCTCCCAGAAAGGAGTTTATGCTCTCGTCTGGAGCCCTAATTTTTGTGACTGATGCCCAAGAGACACCTCCAGATCACTTGGCTCTAGTGGCCAGCAGGGCTGACACTTATGGTCCCACAGGACTGTATATATTTGCATTCTTTAAAAGCTGCTGCCTGAGGCTCTGGCTTCCAAACAGACTGAATCTAGGTGCTGACTGAGATCCTCCCCTTTGAGACACTGACAGGTCTTGGCACAACCTCAATTACTGGGAGCCATTAAAAATAGAATAGGCTGCTTGAACAATCACAAAGGTTTGAGAGACAACCAACAGGTAGGACAGGGTTGAATGACAAGGTTCAGCTCCTACACAGTCAGCTCTTCAAGATTGGGAGAGGTGGCTGTTTTATCTAATGCATAGAAACCAACACAGAGAGTCAAGCAAAATTAAAAAACAAAGAAATATGTTCCAACAAAAGAACAAGATAAAAACCTCAGAAAACACCTTAATGAAATGGAGATGAATAATTTACCTGATAAAGAATTCAAAGTAATGGCCATAAAGATGCTTACCAGACTTGGGAGAAGAATGGATGAGCACAGTGAGAACTTCAACAAATAGATAGAAAATATAAGAAAGTAACAAACAGAAGTCATGGACCTGAAGAATACAATAACTGACCTGAAAAACGCACTAGAAGGGTTCAACAGCAGATGAATGAGATGAAACAGAAGAAAGGATCAGTGAACTTGAGGACAGGGCAGAGGAACTTAGAGCAGCAAAAAGAAAAAAGAATGAGAAGCACTGTGGAGGAGACAGATGAACACCTGAATTAAATTATGAGAGTACTTAATATGATCCACATGCTGCACAGAAAAGACTTCTTGTAGTTCAAAGACATGATTTGAATACAAAAATATTCAGTACATGAAATAATGGTCCCTATTGAGAGACAAGTTACAGGCCCGGAAGACTAATTGAAGAAATAATGTCAAAACATTTGAGCGAAAAGCTACATGGAAATAATGAGGGAAAAGATAGGAGACTGGAGGATAAATCTGGGAAAGTGAACATATGGGTAATAGGTATTCAGAAGGGGAAAAGAAAACAGATGGAGGAGAAACAGTAGTTAAACAAATTCTAGGGGAAATTTCTCGGGGTTGAGCTAAGTCTCAAGTCTGCAGATTTAAAGCGCTCACTGAGTTCCAGGCTGGATTGATGAGAAAAGATACTTACCCAGTTATTTCCTGGTAAAATTCTTAAACGCTAATGGATAAAGAAAAACTTTTTACAATCTTCCTGGAAAAAACTTTAAATGATCTACTGAGAAAACAGAATCATAATGCCACTAGAATATGCATCTGTAAACAAAGAAAACTAAAAGATAATCAAATGACATCAGAGAAAAAGGATAGCACATCAAGAATGTCATATCCAGCCAAGATATTATTCATCTGAATAAAGATATTCAAGGATGATGACAAACCCAAAGGAAAGATGAAGAGGACAGGAATAATGATGAACAATGAGCCTTGCTATGTAAACAGATTCATTTATTCATTCAACAGATATTTATTGTGTGCCTAATACATGCCAACATGGTTCTTGACAATAGGGATACTGCAGTGAATAAGACAGACAAGAATTAAATCTTAATGGATTAATCTGTCTAGGAATAAATAACAATGTTAATTAAGCATGGCTGAAACACAGGGAACACACCATAATGGATATTTCAATAAATACTAAAATATTCCTGCAAAGCCTAAGAGAAGGGGATGAGGAGGAGAAAATGCATTCCAAAAGCCTCATGGAGGAGAGGAAAATGACAGGTGTTGGGGTCTGGGAAGGTGGAATTAAGAGTATCCTAAAGGACTTTTTCTATTGAGGAAGAATGGCAAAGCAGTTGTTTTAATTACAGATACCAGCTGTGTTAGGTTGAAATCTAAAGATGGCCCTCCAAGACTTCTTTCTCTGATCCCCAGGACTGTGAATATAATAGGATATTATGCATGTGGTTGTGTTATCATACATGGCAAAGGCATTTTCAGATGTAATTAAGGTTACTAATCAGTTGACTTTGAGTTAATCAAAAGAGAGATGTTCAAGGTAGATCTAATCTAATCATTCATGCACTTTAAAAGCAGAAATGTTTTCTCTAGCTAGTGGTAGAAGAGAAAGTCAGACAGATTCAAAGCACAAGAAGGACTTGATGCACCCTTGATGGCTTCAAGGATGGATGGGGCCACATGCAAGAACTGGAGAGTGGCTTCCTAGTAGCAAAGAGCAGCCTCTGGCCAACAGCCAGCAAATAAGTGAGGATCTCAGTCCCACACATGTGAGGAACTGGATTCCACTGGCAATGTGACTAACCCTGGAAACAGACTCTCCCCAGACCCTCCAGACAAGAACCCAGTGTGGCCAACACCTTGATTTTGGCCTGTAAAACTATAAGCAGAGACTCCAGCTACCCAGACTTCTGACATACAGAACTGAAAGCTAATAAATGGGTATTGATTTCAGCACTGCTAAATTTGTAATGCAGCAATGCCAAACTAATACATTAGCTTATATAAGTATTAACTGAGACATGATCTTTACTACACATTTTGATGCTTTTGACTAGTAAATTTATAATTTAAATTTAACTAAATAATAAGTTTATAATAAACCAGTAACAAATGTCTAAACTGAAATAAACAGTAAAGAAAATAAGGTATTTGGAAACCATTTGTAGACTGTAGAGTGATATACACTCTGTAGAAGTGTACACAGAACTCCAGGAAATGCATTCAGACCATTATTCTTTAGTTTGTTCACTCTGCTTTGTCAGTGTGACCCTTACTTTTTTTTGTTTCATCTTTTTTTTTCATTTATTTGCTTATTTTCGATGTACGTCATGATATATTTCGAATTTGGTGTAGGTTACATCATGTTCACCACCCAAAAACTAATTATAGTCCATCCCCTCACATGTGAGCTTAATCACCCCTTTTGCCCTCCTCCCCTCTTCCCCTGTGGTAACCACCAATGCAATCTCTGTTGCTATGTGTTGTTTGTCGTTGTTTTTATCTTCTACTTATGAGTGAGATCATATGGTATTTGACTTTCTCCCTCTGACTTATTTCGCTCAGCATAATACCCTCAAGGTCCATCCATGTTTGACTCTTATTAATGTTGTGTTAACTCAAAAGGAAACTGGTCTTGAATTAAGTTAATATGAAGCTTTTTCACTGCAAAACTGTAATTAACACAGAAAAATATTATATGCTTTTTATAGGGATTTGCCTGGTTAATAGATTTTTCTTTCTTTATTACCGCAGCCTTTTATATTTAAGTATCTATTTTATTATTTAAATTTTTATTTTGTCATTCTCATCAGCTTTGTCTTCAATCTTATGGTCTATATCCTCCTCAACTTTTATAAATGCGAATTAACTATTTTATTCTCATCTGTGGAATATAGTATTTCTTAAAAAACGAAGATATGATTTTTGGGTTTACCTTACAGCATGGTTTCTTAACTAAAAGACATTTCAAAATTACCCAAAGCTTGAGAGGCAGTGTGAAATAGTGGTAAAAATGTTGTACTATATTAGAAGCTAGACAACTGAGTTCAGTCTTCAGACTTCTACTAGCTAGTATGGTGAGCTTTAGCAAATCTCTTCCCTTTTCTCTCAGTCTCTACCTTTCAACATTTGCAGTTCAGAAGAGTGGTTCTCACACTGTAGAACCCTATGTCCTCCTTGGAGCTCCCCTATTTTGCTCTAGAAATAAGTCAGGAGCCCATGGGGTGGCTTCTGGATGCCTACTCTTGTTTTAATTGGTAGTTCTTCTTTTATCTGTTTCATGTAGTGGGCTTCTGTCCCATATTTGATTTCAGGAAATAGTTGTATAGCTTTAAAAAAAACGAACCCCAGAAAGTTAGATGATTTCTAAGATTTATACTGGTTTAAATATAGTTTCCCTTCTCCACCTGAATTCTCTTTTCTGAATTCAGTATTGAATAGATTCAGGTAGCAAGGGATATATATATCATACTATAGATTTGTCTGATTTTGCCTTAGAAACAGAACTAAGAAGATGTTTTTATTTTAAGGAATTGGCTCAGGTGATTGTGGAGGCTTTGTAAGTCCAAAGTCTTCAGGGTAGGCTGGCTGTCTGGAGACCAAGGAAAGGGTGACAGTGTGAGTCCAAAGGCAGCCTGAGTCATTCCTTCTTGGTTGGGACAGGCTGGTGATGGTGTCTGTCTTTGCTCTATTAAACCCTTCAACTGATTGGATGAGGCCCACCCACATTTTGGAGGGTAATCTGCTTTACCCAAAGTCCACCAAATTAAATGTTAATCTTACCCAAAAAGCACCTTCACAGAAACATCCAGAATAGTGTTTGACCAAGTATCTGGGCACAGTGGCTGAGCCAAGTTGACGCATACAACTAACCGTCACATACTATAAATAAAAAAAATAGGACATGGTAGCTATACAGTCACTCTTTTACCAATAGACAAGAATATGTACTAATAAGATAAAATACTGAGTGGGTTTTATTTTATGAAAGGTAAGAAAACTAGAAAAATCAAAGTTTCATTCTGCTAAGTAAAGCATGCTATTTGGAGAACCTAAAATGGCTTCAGAGTTTTAAGTGAACTTGCTTAGAAAAATATTTCTCCCCTTCCAGTAAATGTTGGAACATTTACTGTAGAGTAATAGAGAAACATTCCCTTCCAAATGATACCTATTTCTTCCACTAAGGAATTATCTCTATGGTTGTTAGTGACCCATGGCTTTGTCCATGTCCCAATGTTTACTTAATCTCTGTTCCTTTCTAAGTCCCTGTTTCTCCGTCTGCTTTCTGTTTCCCTTTGTTATTCCTCCCATCTTTGTTCATTTGTTGCTATTGTCTTCAGCAACTTTTCAGTTTCTCATGGTATTGTGCAAGAAGTAAATGAGCATAATCTTAGTAGATTGTTCTACATAAAAAGCATATTTTTTTTTTACATTTGTTCATTTAGTAATTATTTTTGATGCAAAAGGAAGGGGCAAGATACGTTCGTTTTACAGAGCAATAGAGAAATGGGGCAATTGTTCAAATTTACTGATAAACATAATGAATAGTAAAGGTTCCTTTTTCTCTGATGTCCAAATGAAATGTACATAATTTAGTAAGGTATATCATAGAGTAAAAATAGTCTGTGAAGTGCCCTAGTTTCCCTTGAAATAGATTTTCCCCCACAGGATGACATTTTATTGCTTATTTAATTATTCTATTTTCTGTATCTTGAGAATTCTAGAGCTACCCAGATGTTAAATATGCCTTAAAAAAAGAAGTGTTTCATTATGAAATGACACGCATGACATATTTGCTTATAAAGACACCATACTGCTGAATTCCCACAGCAGCAACAACAAAGTTTCTCAAGCCCTCTTAACAGCTCATTTGTATTCTTTCAACACGATTCCTTGCTTGTGCGCTGCTCCTTGTGTTGGGCCAAGGTTATAGCTGATTTATCTACTTTGTAGCTTCAGGAAGAGACTGATTCTTTGTCTTCTGGAAAAAAGATGATGAAGGAGACTTTCAATATTTTTTAAGACTGAAAAGATCTCATATAAAATTCTGGAATAGAGAATAGAACTTTTTAATGCTTCCGAAGTAATTAAATGCAAAGAAAAAGTAGTTGGTCAAGGTGAGTAGTGAAGACAACAATCCGATGAGCAAGAGTGCTCCCTCCTTCTTGGGCAAATCTCTTCTCTTTTCTGGAAGTCGCCAGGGCCACTCAAAACACCACCAGATTTTGAGAAAGACGCCATCGCCTGTTAACCATCCTGATTTGAGTCACTTTAGAAATGAGAATGATATGCAAAGTTATCTTTGAGATTGTTCTGGAAAAAAACTTTCACCCATTGTCAGAGGTTAAAACAGAAAGGAGCAGATTTAAAAATTTTGACTATAGTGTTCTATAGTTGAGTTAGCATTTTTCTCTCCGCAGGAAAGTTTTCTTCCCTCCTGCTTCCTCAGCATCATTAAGACAAGGACTGTGTTTTATTTATTGTGTTTCTGGAACCTCACATTGGTCTTGGGATAAGACTGAATGCTAAAGAAATATTTGTTAAATTGAGCTAATTAAACTGATTTCTCACTATTTGTGTGCTATTTATTTGAGTTTTTGCTTATGCTGCTATATTGTAGGATCTTAGAATTACTATGGTTGATATTCTTTTAAGGCTCAGAAAGAAGCAACTCAGCAGCAGTGACATAAATAGTAACAGCACATGCTTTTATGAATCAACGTACAAAAGAAGACTGAGAGGCAAATTTCAGGGCTGAATATAGAATGTCCACCTCTGTATTAAGGCTACAGAAACCCTGACATCCTTCCAGTGTCTGCCTAAAGAAGATAAAATATTAACTTCCAGTGAGTTCAGTTCAACCTAAATTCCTCAGAATTTCTTTCCTAACCTTTCTCTTAAAGCCAACCAACAAATAACTATGCTTCTCTGTGCCTACACACACGTTAGTGTTCTGCTTTACCGCCTTCATTTGATTATTCCTAACGTTGGCTTTCTTTGGGGTCAGAGCTAGAATCGGTAGTTGCAGACTGATGGTGTGCACCCAAATGTGGCTCACATAGTTGGTTTTGTTTAGCATTTTAAAAATTAATATTTGTATGCGGGGGTCCCTAAAATCACCCTCAGTTCAATGATTTGCTAGAAAAATGTATAGAACAAAGAAAAACTGTTATACTCCTCGTTATAGTTTACAACATCAAAAGGATAAAAATTAGAATCAACAATAGAAAAAGGTGCATAGGGCAAAGTCCAGGAGACACCAGGCGCAAGCTTCGGGTTGTCCTGTCCCATTGGTCATAGAGACAGGGCTTAATTCTCCCAGCAACAATGTAGGACAGGATGCATGGAGTATTGCCAACCAGGGAAGTTCACCTGAGCCTTGCTGTCCAGTGTTTTTCTTGGTTGGTCACAGAGGTGTGACTGCCTGCCCGTGTGGCTGATGTTATTCTCCATTCTTTCCAGAGGTCAAGCTCATATCACACGACCTTAGGTCCCTACCATAAATCACATTGTTAGCATAGACTCTCTGATGGTCCAAGTTCCTTAGGATAACAAAACGCTCTTAGCAGGTAGGGTATGCCAATGGCTTAGAGGTTACCTTCCACGGACCACGCAAAGACCAAACCTTTCTTTAGAATGTGTAGAGTATAGTCAACCCGGATCTGTTGACTGAATCCTTTATGACAGTATTAATAGTAAACCCATGAGGTTTAGGAGATTTCACATTAAGTATGGAATTTTGGATTCTCTTGAAAAATGGGACTATCTGGTCCACGTGTCAACCTGGCCACCAGTGATGAGAGCTGAGCAGCTTCTTTTACTTTAGATAAGGCAAGTACTTTCCAGTTCACCATGGTCCTTTGATATTACACCAAGTTTCTTTCACTCAATTACATGACTTGCCCATGTCTTATAAGCATTAGATTATAGATGATTTGGAAACTAATGGATTTGTCGAAGCATCAGAATCAAATAAATAAATTAAATAAAAATAGATCATCCTTTTACCTACTGAATTTGTCATGTGTCTCCTCAAGTTGTTTTTCTATGCTACTCTGTTCACTATCTCTTTGCTTAACCCATGGGATAAATTGTTACTCCGAGAATATTGTCATTATCTAAATAAAAGACCCAAAAGATTACTCTGGAGCAATAGTTTTGAAAATTTTTTAGTTCAGGGACTATGGTAACGAAGTAACTATAGATCATCTACTTTTTCTAAACTCACTCATCCCTTGCTCCTACTGAGCTACCCTCAGCAGAATTAAAGGAATAAATATCATTTCTTATTCAGTAAGATTTTGTTCAATATCGCATAGAAATTTTAGCTTGGGAACCAGGACATAAACTTTTAGATTACATATGACCACTTGCAACATTTGTTGTGTTGGAACTTGCTCTAAGTTTCTGCCCTACAAACTGGCTACTATGTTATTATTAAAGCAATTCACAGAACAAAAATACCACACATTCAGGTATTTATTAAATAAACGTTCTTTAGAAAAGCAGCACAAAACAATTTCTAGTCTTTGTTTGGTAAGCTTGATGAAGTCTCAGCTCTGTGTCCTTTCAGACGCTTTGGCCACCTCATCACAAGGACAGGTTGCTCAAGGCACACATCCATAGGTACAGAGGCAGGAATAAGGCAAATGAATTATTCCTAAGCCAAGGGCTCAAAGCAGGACCTTTAACGATCAAGCATTACTCATAAGGTTGCAAGCCAGAAGCTTCCAAGAGTCTTCGTCTCTGTTCAAGTAAGTTTAGGGAAGGATCGTGAAAGTATTTTAGCTAGTCCACATGTCTGGGAATCTCTTAACCCTATTTCTAACATTCATCTTGCTAAGTAACCAACCAGTAATTTCTCCTGTAAAAACCATTTCTGATGCTTTCTATGCTAGTTAGCAAAGCCTTAGCTGTTGACTGAGATGTGGCTAACCAAAATCTCAGTCCCCTTGGAGTGTGGCCTTTCCGAAATAACACTAGTTGATTATCCTTGTAGTCTGAATTTTATAGAGTAAAAAATTGTTTGCCTTAGAGTTGAAGCTTAAACTAATTGACACATTCATAGTACTGCAATGTCTCTGCTGAATTATTTTAAAGTAAATTACAAATATCTCAACACTTTCCAAAATTTTAGTGATAATGATTTCCAGATTACCCCTTGAGAAAGGGAGTAAATATCATATGATCTGTCCCCTAGTCTGAAGCAGGAGTTGCACTTAAAATGTACATTTGTATAGATATCTGTCACATTCTTAAGTTCTACGGTCATTGTGGAAAAGGGAGAGTTTTTATTAGTGAGTTGATATGTTGTTTTTTTAGCTCTTTTGATGATACTCATTTTGAGAAAAAAGATGTAAGTTTTCCTAACTTAAAAAGGAATGACTAATAAAGGAATATGACTTAAGGTACATTGAATACATGGTCATAATGCAATAAATCATAATGAAAAACTATCACCCAGAACATAGGGGTAAAAAAAACTATTGGTTTGTAGCAATTATTTCCGGCTTTGAGATTTCTTCATCATAACAACGGGCAAAACAATTATAAAAATCTAAGAAATATTGTGTTAATCAGTGCAGTAAAATACAAGCAAAGTCTTTCTCTTGAGTGAGTAATTATCAAGAATTGGGAGTCCCATTTGTAGCTATGTCCTGCAGGAAAACTAATTTTGTTGTTAAGACTCTGGAATTCTCTAGCCCCCAATCTCTTTTTCCTTCCACTGAAACAGTTGTTTTTATAGCATAATTTTGGATAACTAAGGTTTCCTAGGAATGTATGGAGGACATTATATCAGAATAGATGGTATTTAATGTGACACTAATACGATATATGGGGCTAGAAAAAGACAGGCAGGAGGATTTGTGAATATTTGAACCATTTCCTTTAAACCTTGTGATTTTGTCTTATAAATGGGCTTTTATCTTATTAATGATTTATCCTTTTAATGTTCAAAAATGGAAAGATGAATTTTCTTTGATTAGAATTTATATCAAACAGGAAGTTCTTGAGCTTATTTTTTGCTGTTGATAAAAAATTAAATGATACATTTTGTAAAATTGCATTCTCAGTTGTGTATAATACCATAGTTATACCCCTACATATACCAGTTACAATGTTCTTTTCTTCTCCCAAGAGTTCTCCCTTCACTTATTCAAATTGTATCCGTTTCAGAGTTTCTTCTCTTTTCCTGCAGCGCTCATGTTGAAAGATAATGTGATTGGGAACATGTATAAAAATACAGTTGACAAAGGAGCAGGGGAAAAACAGAGTAGAAGACATTCTGTGTTGGGGAAAGAGATGTTTTATGTATAGAACTAGAGAAGGCAATAAGATGTTGGGTAGTGTTTCTCCATCATTTGAAAGAATGTCATAAAATGTGTTAATCATTAAGGGAGCCAAACCCTTTTGGATACCTCGTTTGTGTGTTATCTTTAAGCAAATCTGAAGCTGATGCTTGTTCTGCTAGTGATTTCCTGTCTACGATGGGAAAAAAAGAGTTACTACTTTTAATTATATTATAGTGAAACCCTTGTTGGTGGGGAACATTGCCTTCATTTGAGACCCGTTTTACTGTTTTTATTTCAGGGATGTTAACGGCATCTTTCTTCAGTTTTGAAAGGTTTCCAGTTAAAGGTTTAATAAGGGGTGGGGTGAGGCTGAGGGGTGAAAGGGACAAAATAGGAAGGTCTCAAAATTCTCTTTCCAGTGCTGACCGGAAAGTTCTCTGTACTTTGAATTCTCCCTCTAGACAAAGAAGCAGAGGCAATGCAATATGTATCTTTTAAAATATTCATTAACTAAATAGGAAGAAAATTCACAGAGTGCCAATTATTTTTATTTTTAATATAAAGATGCAGGGTTCCAGCATTTAGAGAGAGCTCTCAGTTCCACCTATGGATTAAGCCCAATCAGTTTATATCTATTGTTCATATTATAAATTTTATTGCTCTCTTAAATACATCTCTTTACATAACCATGACTTTATCCAGATATGTATCTTAAAAGCTTCTGGCACATAAACATAATTGACAGTCATTTGTGTAATTATTATTATTATTTTCTGAAATTTATTTTTATGGGTGTTCCGCTAAACAGCCTGGTGGTTATACCAAGCTACCACCCACTTTAATAATGGTTGTGAAAAAGAGGACAAACTGTGAGCTCAGAAAGAGCACCATCCACATCGTCTTCATCTTTGTATTCCTAGTCCCTGGTTTGGTGCCTGGCATGTATACAGTAGACATTTAATAAATGTTTTAGTGTGAACAACTGGAAAAGAGGAACGTGTGACTACCGTGATTGATACACACAAACCGTTATCTCCTTTAATCCTTAAACCCCTCAAGTAGGCACCATTTTTATCCCTGTTTTATTCATGAGGAAATCTTGACTGGGGTATTTTTGTAGCTTGTCCAAGGTCATATAGCATAATAGGTGGTGGAGCTGGAATTTGAAGGGAAATTCTTTAACTTCCTGCTACACTAACTTGCTTTTGCCACAGTGTTCTGAATACTTAAACACTTTTAGAAGGAAGGGAGAAGTTCAAGGTTTCCAGGGAGGGTGCTTTTTGGTTGAGAGTGCTAGTGGTTTTGCTGTCTCCGCACAGTGACTGGTGCATAAAATGTGCCCAAAAGATTTTAAGTGGATGTATTAATGCTCTGAGTTTCTGCTTTGGGCAGGAGACTTTTTTTTTTTACCGCAACCATTCCCAAATGGAAAATGGAGGAAAAAAAAATCTTAGAAATCTTTATTGTCTCTTGCGAAGCCTTTTGAATACATGAGAAGAAAAATCTCAGCAACATGAGGTGGGGGCTCAGACACGGTTGCCAAGGGCTGCTGATAGGCCCAATTACACCATTTATTCTAATAATGACACCAACTTATTTTCTTTTAATTTTATACACAATTTCTGTTCTAAGTTTAGATTTTTTGTGACATTAAACTGTTTCTGAAGCAGTTTCTAAGGAAACCTCTCAGGCAAGGTACTTAAGTCAATAATTAGAAAGTCGTTATGTGTAAATTAAGTGAAACAGGCTGTGTGCCTAGAGGAACAGATGGGAAGGGGCAGTCTTAGAGATTTCAGTTCGAGTGGCCTATATGTTTTATTCCTTTTCCGATAGCCCCCTGGGAAATAAGCTTCCCAAGGTCTCCAAAGATGTTCAAGGTCAAAATGTAAGAATAATTTTTTAGTTATCACAATTTGTGTGCCATCTCAGACCCCCAATGATCTTGAAGCCTCACTCATCCCAGATCTTTGCCCCATCCAGATCCCACTCTCCTTCTGCCACCCCATTGCACACATGTGATTTCAGCAGTACGGAGGAGTGACAGGGCCCCATACTTGGATATTCTCCAGGAACTCCAGCTTTCTGGTATTATTTCATCTGTTAGATTTAACTGAAATTGATGCAACCTCCTCCCTCTAACCTTGCATCACATGTTTGATGGGAACTTCAAACCAGTTCCAATATTTTGGGCAAAAAAAAAAAAAAAAAAGCAAAACTATTTTGTTGCTGGGCAGTGGGGTAGAGATGATTTCCCTGACTACCTCTGGCTCTGAATTCCTGTCTCTGCCTCTCCTGAACTCTCTCTCTCTCTCTTTCTCTGCATTTTGTTCCTCTCTACTCCATTCTTGACTAACTTTCCCCAAATCAAAAATTTGTTCTATTCTATCATTCAGAGCAATTCGACTTTCGGCAGCCATGACTGCAAACTTAACTCCAGACCTACTTTTACATATTAAAAAAAATCAGCGAAAAGCTCTGTAAATAAAATCTCTATGCTTTGTTAGCAGCATAAAGTGCCCTCAGAAGCTTTGAAATGACAGTTTTTCCTTTATCTTGGGCCAGCTCAACTTCTTGGGTAGGGCTTTCTCCTCCTTAGGAAAATAGAAGGCTACAGGCAGTATTGTCCATTTTTGTTAATGGAGAATGCTTATTCCCCAGGATTCTCGTTTCCAGTGTAGGGGAGTAAAATTTGCTACTCCAAAATATGTCTCTTTGGCTTGATTATTTTTAAGAACAAAAGACTGAGGGAGAAATTTTTCCCTTCCCCCTAACTGTCTGGAAGAATTTAAGATGGAAGGCCTGTTTCAGGAAGGAGCTATCAGCATAGGTAACCACAGTATAATAAGAACTAGGTGTGGTAGGCAGGGAGGACTGTAGCAAGACCCATTTGATCAAAGTCCTCTCCATGGCCCATTGTGCCTGCAATGCAAGGTAAACGTTTGTTTGCCAAATATTTGCTTTTCCATCTCTGTATGAATTGCTTTCCTCCCCTTTGAAGTCCTAAACCACTACCCCCATCATCCTCCTTTGTCTTTAGCTGAAAATGGTATTTAAGGTGGTGGCTTCAGCCATTTTAGCAAGTTACTCAGTTTTCCTGGATTTCTCTCATGCTTACATGTTATTAAACTTGTTTGATTTTCTCTTGTTATTTTGTCTCATGTCAATTTAATTCTTAGACTAGCCAGAAGAACCTAGAGAGTAGAGGAGTATTTCTTCCTCCCCAATAGTTGGCAACAACCGTGGGATAAAAGTTACCTGGCTGCGTGCTACTTGCTCTGGGACTACTGCGGGTGAGAGGTCCTGGACTTCTGACAAGAGCTGGCAGGAGGTAAGAGTTCTTACCATGTCAGTCTCCCAGATCTCTACCCGCAGGATCCAGCAGAAGCAAGAGTGCTGAGGTTTTTCCCTTTCTAAATTTAGATTAGCAAAAGAAAATATTTGTGAAGCTAGTTTCTTGGACTCACTGTTGCTGGGAAATTTGGTAGAGTACTCTTTGGTTTTGAGTAATCCTTCTTCTCCCACAGATGGTCACTGTTTTTCCTTCACTCTGTCTTTTGTGTCGTTTGTCATACAAAAGGAAAAACTGTGGTTCAGGATGCAGGCAGAGGCCCTATAAACCTGTTATCCAGGCTGGTCGCACAGTCTCATGATGAACTTTGCTGTGAGTTAATGAGAACCTGAGGTAAAAGCTATATTGCTAGGGACATCTTGGAAGCCAAAGCACAAAATTGGTGGGCATGGGTTGAGCATTCAAGAGCCATCAGGGCACTCACCACCTCAATAAGGCTCCTGTGATAGGATAAGTTGGTCACAGAATGGGATAGATGACAGGTTACCCACTAACCTCAAGGAAATGTCCATGCAATGAGGTACACTGTAAAAACAATACACAATTGCCAACCCTGAAGCACATCCCTTTCAGGTACTAGTTTAGCTCTAAGAGACCCAAGGCTTAGGTGAAGCTGTTAATGTGCATATAAGATGACATTTTTTCTTTTGTCTTGTTCTGTGTCTTGAGAACTTGGCTGTGTGACCGGTGAGAATATCTCTTCTGGTCTCTACCACCTGGAGGATACACATACTGGCTTGCATTTTGGGAGCCAGTCAAATAGACTTGGGTTCCAAGATGCACTCTTTTTGTCCAGTTGTATTGACTCTCAGGGGAGTTTGTCAGAAGGGGTCTCAGTCCATAGGGGGCCTTTGTCATCTCAACTTTCATTTCTTGTTAGTGCTGGAAAAAATAGTGCCTGCCTGGTGTTACAGATTAGCAAGTTTGCGACTGGAGGCATCCCATGTTCCTGTGGGAGACTGAAGACACTGTTTGCACTATAACATCCCTACTGCCTGTGCAACAAAGGCTTTCTTATATTATTTTTGGGAGTGAAATTTCTGGATCTTGTCATGGATGATTCTTTTGCACTCTCTTTTGGAGACAGCTCTTACGTCCATGATGAAGCCATAAAAGGATTATTGGTTTGAGTCATTACTATGCTCCTACTCATCAATGACCAGATGATGGATCCTTTAAATTGGAAAAACTAAATTTAAAAATATTTTAGAGAGCTCTTATCATATGATATCTATGGAAAGACCGAATTAAAAAGAAATACAAAGAGATAATGACTAGCCTTAAGAATTTGATTGGATTTGAGGTCTTAGTTTCCTTTCATGGTCTTATAGACTTTTTAAAGGTGTAGTACATTGTTCTGAAGTTTTAGAACATAAAAGTCTTCTGATTTACCTCTTAGTTAAAAATCTCTCTGATATAAGGAAGCAAATTAAAGAAAATGTAATTAGATGAGTGGATCAGCCTTTTTATATCATTCAGACTACAGCCTAAGCATTTGAGAAATTAAAAACAATGATCTTTGTCTTGAAAATCTCTGTAAAATCAGAAATATAAACATAACCCACAATTGCCTGAGACTGATCCAGACTAGCTCATCAATAGGAAAAAAAAAAAAAAAGAAAAAAAGAAAGAAAACCAAAACAAAAAAGGGAGGAAATATTTTGAAATTTGGCAAAAAGAAAAATATTAAATGTTCTCACCACAAATATTAGTAAAAAGATTTAGCAGATGAACTAACTCTTTCCAACTTCTAAAACAAAATTTGTATCCAACTATTATTTAATAAACCAGTGAATTTTGTATTATTCCTGATTCATGGGAAAAATTTAACAGAAGCTATAAAGTCTCTTTCTGTGTCTGTTTGTGTGTTCATATATGTCTCTATAGATATGTTGTAAATGTTAGATATTTTTCTACCTCTGCATGGGATGGCCAAAATTAACAGCTTTATTTAATTGGCTTAAAGTAAGCACTTATATAAATTATTTATAAATGTGATAGAAACTAACTCAAATGTTTTTCAAATCAACATGATATAAAATAATCTTTGGCAAATAGAAATTTATGTAAATTTGTTGATTTGATTGAAATAGGCACGTCCTCAAAGGTATTAGCACTAGATATGATGCAAACATCCTGCCTTTATTCTACCTGGGTTTATTAGTCAAATAAGGTCATGTTATCTCTGTTACAAACTTTTTAAGCAAAAAATAATAACTTAGAATGATAGCTAATTTTGTCCAATGTCTCATAAAATTTTCGTGAATAATCTAAACGTCATCGTTAGGAGCAAATGATTTAGATTGAGGTAAGAGAGATAAAAGTTTATAGGTAAACTTTTAGCAGTAATTATATTTTATGGCATGTGTCTTAAAATAGCTTCCAAAATCTCTTTGGTAACTTAAAACTGAAGTTTTACTAGGTTAAATCAAATGATGGAAAATTCATTGAATATCTAGATCATTTTCAAATAGGAGAAAATACTGAAGCTAAGCAAGTCTAAGTTTCCCTACTTTTGTCTTCTTATTAAAGAGAAACTAAAGATGTTTTGGTCTATTGGTAAACATGTCTTGTGCTTTATTGAAAGATTGTACTATGAAGTAAGCATATGTTTCTATAAATTATGAAAAGTATTTGTAAATTTGCCAAGCCATAGAATGATAGTGTAAAAGACAGTTCATAATTGTTTACATCTTAGTTTTAACTAAAAATTAAGGTTTCTAAGGGTTAATAATACTAATTAATATATGTGATTAAAGCTACTAAAATTTAATAGGAGCAATATCTCTGTATATAAGGAAAGTAAGATGTATGTTTTCAGTAAAGAAAGTAAAAGGAATGGAGATATTTTTGTTAAGAAAGTAAATTTGTCCTAAAGTAAAACTAGTTATGGGAAAGAGAAAAGTAATTTTTGTCTTAAGGAGACACTAAGAGGGAAGGCATGGGACAAATAATAAATGTAAAAAAGAAACTTATAGAAGGTTTGTGGAGGAGGAACCCTGAGGAAAGAATTTTGTGTATGGTCAAGTTGGCTAAAATTGAAATGAATTTAATTAAGTAAATGATTTTTAATATCAAATGTAATCTGGTAAAAAATTAGAATTTGTTTTTCTTTCTCTCTTAAAATGCTAGCTTTCTCTGACTTTTGGTCTGCCTTTGATAAAGGGATTTTGAAAGGTTTTTCTTTACCTTTGAGGAAGTCTACCTGAAAGGTAGAAATTCTATGTTTTGTCAAAATAATTTCCTGGGCCGGCCCGGTGGCACAGTGGTTAAGTGCACACATTCCACTTCAGTGACCCAGGATTTGCTGTTTCTGATCCTGGGTGTGGGCATGTCACTGCTTGGCAAGCCATGCTGTGGTAGGCATCCCACATGTAAAGTGGAGGAAGATGAGCACGGATGTTAGCTCAGGGCGAGTCTTCCTCAGAAAAAAAGAGGAGGACTGGCAGATGTTAGCTCGGGGCTAATCTTCCTTGGGAAAAAAAAAAAAAGAAAAAAAATAATAATTTCCCGTGTTCAAAAGCTGAGGGCGCTCTATTAAGAGGCCAAAGATTTCTTTCTTTAACTGTTTAACTCTCTATGTTTGCCTTTAACATCTTCTGCTGTCACTTTGGTTAAATGGATAACAAAGCATTGTTTCACAGTGATCTTTGATCCTTTTGATATTTTTAACAAATGTCCCCCAAATTCACCTCCCAAATAAAATCTTTCTTTCAATCTAAAAGTAACTTTGAGAATTACCAGTGGTCCCCTGGGACTTCTCAAAGAATCTTTTCTCTCTTCCTATAAAAAGGAAGATATTAAACTAATTAGAGTTGTTTGGTATGTCAAATTGCATGGGAAGCATTGTAAAATAAGCTAAACCTCCCTTATGGATATCCTTGTTTGCCTATGTTATTAATGTAAATGTTCTAGAAATTGTATGAAATTTTTTCTGATATGTCCTGGTATAATGTTATCAGTCTAACTAATATCTTAAAATGTGTGTTACATGAATAACTAAATTTCCTTGTCAATTGCATTGTAATTGAATCTTTAACCATGCTGTTTTACGTCTTTGTCACTTACAGATAGTTATTATTTTACTCTGGTGCTTTTGCAAATGCTTCATCTTCAGAGAGATTCATGAAGGACTCTGAGACTTACTCTAGAATACAGGTTTTTGATAAACTGAACTGATGAGGATGATTATAGTTTTTATAACTTTTTGTTCAAAATATTGATGATTTTTAGAATGTTTTGTTTTCCCAGATTTAAAGAAAACATTTTCTCTTTTCTCTTAACTATGACTCATGGCAATTTGGTAAATTATACCTTTGAAAGTAGAATTGAAACATTTGTCTTTTTCTCCCTACCTGATTCCTCTAGAATTTGGAAACTCTTAGTAAATGAGTATTCTTCTTTTCATGGCCATATAGTTATTTGCATAACTCTGTTCTTATTCTTATTAATAAGAGTCTGTTCTCCTTATAACAGGACACAATTGGAAACATTGGTTATACTACCAAGGCTTTGACTGGAATGTCATATTTGAGAGAGACATGCATAAACTCAGATGTGACCAGATAGCTATAAGGAACAAAGGTTGACTGTATGGAATAAATAAAGCCCCTTGAGAAAAAATTGGCCTGGTACCTTGCTTACAGTGTTCCCAATAATCTTACCAGGTGAGTAAAGAAGGTCATTCCCCACAGGTACAAGAACCTCAGGGTATTTGGGGGACCTCAGGAAGTGGGAAATTACCCCAATCTATAAGTATTGCAGGTGGAGTCCAATGATAAATCCTTGGCTTGGCTTAGCTTTCCTGGCCTCAAGAGGCTCTTTTTTTGTTTTTAAAGATTGGCACCTGCACTAACATCTGTTGCCAATCTTCTTTTTCTTTTCTTCTTCTCCCCAAAGCCACCCAGTACATAATTGTATATTCTAGTTGTGAGTGCCTCTGGTTGTGCTATATGGGATGCCACCTCAACATGACCTGATGAGTGGTGCTGTGTAGACGCCCATGATCCAAACCAGAAAAACGCTGGGCTGCTGAAGCAGAGAGTGCAAACTTAACCACTCGGCTGTGGGACCAGCCCCTCTAGAGGCCTTTCAAATTTCAATCATATTCTTTATGAAAAGTTCCAGCAAAACAGACTTTAAAAAGCCTATATGATCAATTGCTACTCTTGTTGTACTTCTGCAAATAATTGGGCCAAGTTTATTGAAACTAGATTTGTTTTACCAACCAAGTAGTCTTAATTTGGCTATCTTTAGTAAAAAAGGAGGGTGGTTTAAGGGACAAAAATTTTGTAGAAATTGTAAAACTTCAGTGGAAACTATAATACACATTTGTGGATATTAGATTCTTGTTGTGTTAATTCTCTTTCAGGCTTTTGTTTTCTACCTGCAAACTGGATTTGATCCTGAATTCTTCTAGTTTCCTCAAATATCTGGCTACATCTCTCCAAACTAATGCTTCCAGTTTCCCCACCCTGCTGTTAATTTGGAATAATTGAGAACTGAACCATCATTTTTCCTGAAGCCCTGCAAACTGAAGCTGGACAACTTGATATAAACTTAGGAGAGATTACCATGATAGCTCATGTTTAGACAATCTTCATACTTGTTGCTGTGTAAGCCACTCAAAAAGTTTACTTGAATACTTGATGACATCATCAGAGACATTTCAAACTGCAAAAGACCTTGACATCTGAAATATTCTGACCAGTTGTCCCCTGGGCTCAGAAACTGGTTTATAATTTGCTCCAACCACTAACCTTTGTTTTTCTTTTTGTTTCCATAGAAATGCCTCCTATTAAATACCTGATTTCTTGCTTATACAATACAGGCCTTACTTTGGGAGCCCACATGCATCACCACCTCCTGAAATAAATTTAACTGGACTGACCTATTGTCAAGTCTAAGAGGCTGGTTCAGTGAGATGGAATAATCTACCAACTCAGCTTCTTGACTGTGAAATTTATAGGAGTTTCAAAGGTGGGAATGTAGCAGAGCAAAATTTGCTACCTCAAAATGTGTCTTTTGGCTTGATTATTTTTAAGAATAAAAGACTCAGGAATAAACTTTGACCTTCGCCCTAACTGCCTAAAAGAATTTAAGATAGAAGGCCTGTTTCAGGAAGGAGCTAATACCATAGATAACTATAATATAATATGAACTAGATGTGGTAGACAGGGAGGAACCCAGCAAGGCCCATTTGATCAAAGTCCTCTCCATGTTCCATTGACTCTGAAAGGAATGGCAAACATTTGTTTACCAAAAATTTGCTTTTCCATCTCCATGTGAATTGTCTTTTTCCCCTTTGAAGTCCCAAGCATTACCCTTGGCGTCCTCCTGTGTCTTTAGCTGAAGATGCTATTTAAGGTGGTGGCTTCAGCCATTTTGGCAAGTTACTCAGCTTTCCTGGGTTTCTCCCATGTATATATGTTACTAAACTTATTCAATTTCTCTTGTTATTCTGTCTCATCTCAATTTAATTCATATACCAGGTAGAAGAACCTACAGAATGGAGGAATAGTTCTTCCTCCTCTAGACCAGACTAGGGTAACGCATTTGGCCTCTCCTTGTCCTTTTGTTCTGTCCTTTGGTGAATCTGGGACAAGAGACTGGGCTTGTGTGACCCATAGCCTTCCTCCTCCTGAGTCTGGGTGTTTGCCTGCCTCAAATGCACATTCGGCAGGGCTCTTCCATGTCAATTTTTTTTAAAGATTTATTTTTCCTTTTTTTCCCCAAAGCCCCTGGTACATAGTTGTATATTTTAGTTTTGGGTACTTCTAGTTGTGGCATGTGGGATGCTGCCTCAACGTGGCCTGACGAGCAGTGCCATGTCTGCACTGAGGATCCAAACTGGTGAAACGCTGGGCTACCACAGTGGACCATGCAAACTTAACCACCTGGCCATGGGGCTGGCGCCCCGTGTCAATTTTAAGTGTCAAGTCCTTGTCTAGGCTGCCTGTAACTGGGTGGGTAAGTCTAATTCTAAGAGTCTAGGTATTGAAACTTTCTTTTTATTCTACTAACCTAAGGCATGTTCTTACATAACTCCCAAAGGAATAAAGGGAATATTTTAACCTCTATTTATTTGAATGCTACATATCAATCTCTCAGTTATTTTCAAACCTATGGAGAAAGGAGGAGCTCTTTGTTGGTTTCCTCAAACTTCATCTGCTTTAAATAGCACTTCTCCCCTCACCACCAATGTCATGTTTCCATTTTAGCCAATATCCTAATTCCCTAAAGCCTGCCCTTAGACCCTTTAGTCTCAGGAGACAATCTAACCTCCTACTTCACAGGGAAAATCAAGCCAGCTGTCTTCTCCTTTGCCTTAAATCATAAATATCCTTCTTCTCTTTCCTCTAGCCTCAAAGAAGGAGGTGTTCCACCCTTGGGGTAACCACTTTACATTGCTTTAAATCTCATGCCTTCAAGCCACATGTTGGATGTTGGGCCAACTATCAGCATCTTCTCTGTTGAATCATCAGTTTCTCTCCTGCTGTCTCCTTTTCCTGCCTGTAAGTGTACTTAAGTGTCCTCTATCTTAGAAGCGTTTCTTGTTACCCAGTCTCTTTTTCATGCCATTATCACTCTTCCCTTCACAAATACCTTTAGAGAGTAGTCTACACTCACTGATTACTTCCTCCATTTTTTTGGTAACTTATTACAGTAGGGCTTCAATTCCACCAGTCTACTGGAGTTATTCTAATAAAGATCTCCATTAAATTCTTCATTACTAAGTCTAATGAATCCTTTTCATTTTCATTCAGTTTTCCTCCCTGCAACACTTAACACACTGACCAACTCCTTCTTGAAATCCTGTTTTGGATTTCATGGCACTACTTCATAGTGCAGCCTCTGGAGTCGACTAGACTGGGGTTTGCATTCTGCCTCTACTGCTTACTCACTGTGAGGCTTTGGACAAGATTCTTAACCTTTCGAACCCTCAGTTTCACCATTTGTAAAATAGTGTTACTAATAGTATCCTCCTCATAGGGCAGATGTGAGTTTAAAATAGAAAACAGTACAAGCTAAGCTCTTACCTCAGTCTATGGCATTAAAAGTCTTCAGTCCCAAAGCTCACCTGAAATGGCTCTCCCAGTATCATGTGGGGCTCTGTGTTATTAAATCCCACCCATTTTTTATTCTCTTCTTTTGAACTCTCCCAATATTCAATATTTTTGACCACTCTATCTTTAAAACAGACAGTTTCCTGGACATCACAATCTCTTGATTTTTCTCCTATCTCTCTGCCATCCCACCCTTTTCAGTCACCTTTTCTGGCTCATCCTTCTTTATTTAATGTTTAAGTGGTTAGAGTTTCCTGAAACTTTCTTCTCTTCTCATGTTCTATTCTTTCCTTAGGCGATTTCATCCATGTACATGGATTTAGTTTTTGTTGATATACTGATTACTTTGGGATTAATTTTTCTAGGTAGACCTGCCCTCTGAACTGCTTGGCCATTCATCCGTCTGTCTACTGTGTGTTGCAGAGCATCCGCAAATTTGACATGCCTCGAACCAAACTGAAATTGTTCTCTTCCCTCACCAAACCCCAGTTTATCCAGAGTTTTCTAATATCACTTCTGTCCAGAAATCTTTCCCATGTCTATTAGGCTAGGTCAAACTCCCTGTTTTGGTGTTCATAGCATTCTCTTTTTCTCTATCATAGTGTTATGGTAGTTATAATTGTATAACTAGTCATTTAATACCTTTCTTCCTCAGATAGTACTCCATGACATCTAATGTGTCTGTCTTAACTAAACGAACAGCATGTAGCATTTTACCTTACACAAATAAACATTTAATAAATAGATAAAATAATGTTATGTGAAAAAGCACTTAATAGAATTCCTGGCATATAGCTATCACTTGAAAATGTTAGCTATTATGATTTTAGCCACTAATCTTTAACTTCTCTCCTCCTCTCTATCTCTTTAAATACTGGTGTTTTCCAGGGTTTCTCTCTCTCTCTTTTATGTTATACTTTACATATCTTTTCTAAGCAATATGATATACTTGTGGTTTTATCTATCCCCTCTGTGCTGACATTTTAATGGGGGCACTTAATTTATATTGAAAGACCAGAGAGATGATCTGTGAGGAGTGACATTAAGTGCTGAGACCTTCAGGATGAGTATGGGTCTGACCCCTAGAGGCCAGAGGACTGTATGACCACTAGACTAGCTCTGGAAAAGGCTACCTCGGTTTTAAGTCAGCCACCAAACATGAGGTATCTGAAACAGCATACCAAATAAACCTCCCACTTACTGCTGCCATTTATTCTTGTATTACAGTCCCATTCTCTGTGATTTGCTGACGAAATGTTACTGAGCTTGACTCTGACTTCATCTCTTATTGCCATTCATGCAGGTCATTCACTAACCACAGTAATTCTTCAAGACGTTGGGAGGAAAAATTCATCTCACCCACACTCAGTGCTGTAAACAGTTAATGTGGAACACATCCACATTGTTCTGGGCTCCCAATGTTAAATCCCTTTACTTGACAGTCATAGCCACAGCCATTTTTAACAAAGAAAAAACTTTTAATAGTATTTTCTTTCACTCTCAAAAATGTCTTGATTTGGGTGATAAATTATGTAGGCACCCTCCTTAAAGTCTACTCAATCTAGAGTGTTAGGGTGATTGGAGAGAGAGAAGGGATTCTAATTTCACCCCCTGGGTATACTCAGACCTAGCCTCCTTCGTGACAATTGAGGCCCTGGCATTAAGCTAAGGTCGCCAATCCTTGACCATCTCTTTTGTCAACTTGAATGACGTTTTCAGAGCCCTTGGTATACTTTATAGATAGTTGGCCGGAGCCAAGACCTCCTCAGTGCGGCAAAGATATTCTATTTGCATTGAATCCTAAAAGATGTGAGATCAGTCTCAACCTCTTTCGTATAGGGAAGCTCTCAATCTCCTAATGTGTGATTCAAGCACCTTTTCTCTGGTATCCTCGAATTCTGCATACTGGGAAAATTATTTGGCCAAACTTGGAAACTCCAGTTTTGCCTTCTATCTTACATCACATGGTTAAAATAGACCACTGATAAGATTCAACCAAGAATGAAGATCTGTCCAAGGTTACAGGCCATCATCACTGAGACACTTTGAAGCAGCTCACAGCTTTTAAATGGCAGCTTCTTAAGCTCTTATTTATGTACACATGTACACATTATATGCACACACATTCATATATGTAAGTATAGAAAGATGTCTGGAAAGTTATTCATCAAGTGATAATTGTAAAATTTGTTTTTTCAAGTCAAACTAAAGAAAAAACACAAAAAATTCTCTTGGTTATATTTTCATCAGCAAACACTTTTTGAGTACCAGCTATATGCCAGGCACTGTATGAGTAGCTATCTAAGTAACAAGCAATAAAATGATGTAATTTGAGAAAAAGTTGAAACTTTTTTGTAATTTGTAGCTTTCTGACCAAATTAACTGCACATTTATCTTTCTCTCATAGAACATCATACTCGCTTCTCACTTCCAGGATAGCATATGTCACACTATAGTACAGCTATTTGCTTCCATTTTTATAGACTCCTCCAGATTGTGATCTCCTTGAGGGGAAACTCTATATACTCATCTTTATAATGTCAACACTGGCCCAGTGCCTGGTCTATAATAGGTGATAATTTTTTTCTCTTGATGCCAGTTTCTTAACTTTTCCTTATATAAGTCAATTTAGTGCTATAATAACTGAGTGGATTTGAAATCTGTATGGAATGACTTCAGCTACAGGCTAAAAAAAAGACAGTTACAGAAATGATTTCCTAAGTGAAAGTCCTCAGAACTGAACTGAAAATAAACTTCCAGACCTTGATTTAAAATTAACTTGAAGTTTAGATGACAGTGTGTAAGTTTCAGAATGATTATAGATTCCAGCAAACTTATCAGAGTTGGCATATGATGAACTTTAAGTTTATTTTGGGTAAGAACTATGTCTTATATCTGTCTAGTCCATCTGGATAGTACCTGAAATTAGGCGCTAAATAAACGCTTATAGAATGGCTGGATCTGTATTTATCATAGAATTTGCATTAAATGTTCTACTAGAAGTAGTATTTGTCATGATGTTTAATGCTTATCTAATAAGGAAAGCTATTGCTGATTATAAATAAAGCATATGGTTAGGAGTTAATATTTCCTCATGAGCAGAGAAATTATTAGGTGCTCAACAAATACTTGGCAAAATAACGGAATCAAGTGACAGCAGTTCCCTCTTCTGTGACTGGTCTAGCAAAATTGGGCATTTTCCATACTGTCATTTCCTAGTCTATGTCTATTGTGTTTCCTATTTTCCTATTGTGTTTCCTATGCTGATATTACTTATAGTTATTTACCTGTCAGTTTTACTCACTGGTTGGGGCCAGTGTGGGGCAGTCTGGGATTTGAGCCACAGCCACAACCTGGCTCTGTGTCCTTTGATTCCTTACTCAACATCTGAGAGTCTCAGTTTCCTCATCTATAAAGTGGAGAAAATGATACCTTACCTCACAGGAGGGTTGTGAAGATTAAATGAGATAGTGTATGAATAAGCTACTTCATGTCACCTAGTTTTACAGATACTCAGAGTCATGCTTTCCATTAATAATAAAAAATAAGCCCTTAGACTCTTGTCAGATAAAGTGGGAAACCCAGTGTCTTCCTAATATTGCTGTGGGACTGGCCCAATAGTGCAGCAGTTAAGTTTGCATGTTCCACTTCAGCAGCCCGGGGTTCACCAAGTCTGATCCCAGGTGCTGACCTATGCACTGCCTGTCAAGCCATGCTGTGGCAGGCGTCCCACATACAAAGTAGAGGAAGATGGGCACAGATGTTAGCTCAGGGCCAGTCTTCCTCAGCAAAAAGAGGAGGATTGTCAGCAGATGTCAGCTCAGGGCTAATCTTCCTCAAAAAAAAAAAAAAAGCCTAAAATTTCTGTGGATTCTCAAGAAAGTTTTGCGAGGAGCTTACATTCTCCACCTGAGGCTTGAAATCTCTGCTCTAAGCTTTCTTTCCCATCTTAACTTCAGCTACTGTTCCTTTTCTACCTTTATTCTCAAAGTTGCTGATCTCTCCCCACCCTGGTGTGAACATCTCCCCTTTCTTCCACAACACCATTCACACATCAGTATTGTGAATAACAGATTTTCGATGGTTTCACTGGTGATTTGGGGGCTTGGTGTTAACTGCCATGCAGAACAGGGAATGGCAAATTCCATATCAGTCCTCACTTCTTAGACACTGAGCACTTTTGCCCACCATAGGGAATTTCTAATAGTCTGCATGCCTCTCCTTAGGCCCTAATCTCTCACCAAGTCTCTGAGTCCACAATCAGGAGTGGTGTGTGTGCGTGCGTGCGTGTGTGCGTGTGTGTGTGCGTGTGTTGGGGGGTGATGGAAGAAAAGGATAACTTGTAATCTTTTAATGACCGCAGACTTACAATTTAACTCTGCCTTTGTATGACCCTTTCAAATGCAAATCATTGTTCTTGGATGTGTAGGCTCATGTACTTATTCTTCAATCCTCCTAGGTATTCTGTGAGTTCCCAATGTCTGTTTACAAAAATACTTTATTGAGGTGTAATTTACATTCAACACACTTTACACATTTTGAGTTCACAGTTGATGATTTTTGACAACTATATACCTATGTGTAATCACCACCACAGGCACGCTATAGAAGAGTTCTGTCACTCCTAAAAGTTCCGTTATGGTTATGCCTCTTTGCAGACAGCCCCTCCTCCACCAGCCCCCAACCTTTTCATATGGTTATTGGCAATTCATGCATCTTCTGTTGCGAAGTGGCTACAAAATCTCCGTGAATACCAATTAGGTCCTTTTATATTTTCTATTTCTCTCTTCATCATGTTTATGTTTTCCTCTATTTTCTTGAGCATGTGGAGCATATTTGAAATAGCTGTTATAATGTCATTATCTACTAATTCCATTAATTCTATTTCTGTATTTGTTTCTATTGACTGGTATTTTTCTTGCTTATGGGGCATATTTTCCTGCTTTTTAAAAATGCCTGATAATTTTTGTTTTGATGCCAGACAGTGAATTTTATATTGTTGGTTGCTGGATTTTGTTGTATTCTTTTAAATATTTTAGGACTTTGTTCTGGCAGGCAGAGAAGTTACTTGGAATCTGTTTGACCCAGTTGAGGTTTGCTTTTAAGCTTTGTTTTGGCTTGTCTAGAGTAGTTTTTAGATTAAGACTATGAAGATATACTTCTGAGGACTCTATCTACTGCCCCCTGTATTATAAGATATTTCCAATCTGGCTTGTAGGACAAAAAACATTCCTAGTGCTTGGTGAGCTCTGGGAATTATTTGATTATTTGGCTCACTGCTTTTTGGTGGTTCTTTACCCAACATTGTGGTGTATGACTCCTTGTATGCACAGATCAGTATTCAGCAAAAGATTTAAGAGGCACTCCCTCCCCTGAGGTATTCTGTCCCACAAATTCTAGATGCTTTCACTCTCCCAGATTCTGATCTCTATTTCCTCAACCTACTGAGATGGCAGGGCTCTGTTTATGCTTTCCCTCCCTGTGCTGAGGCATGGAAACTTTTCCAGGCAGGAAACTAGGGCTTATCTCATTTAGTTTTGTTCTATCAGAGATCATAGCCTTGTAGTGAACATAGTTGTTTTTATGTTTCATTTGGTTTTCTAGTTGTTTAATGTGGGAGGGTAAATCCAGTCCCTGATACTTCTTTATGGCCAGAAGCAGAGGTTCATGCATTAACATCATTTAAAAAATTTAGAGCTGTAATAGCATTAAAAAATTTTAATTTGGGGCCGGCCTGTGGTCAATGGTTAAGTTTGAGTGCTCCACTGCAGCGGCCCAGGGTTTTCCGGGTTCGGATCCTGGGCACGGACATGGCACTGCTCGTCAAGCCATGTTGAGGCGGCATCCCACTTACTACAACTAGAAGGACCTAATTACGATATACAACTATGTTCACTGGGGTTTGGGGAGATAAAGCAGAAAAAAAAGAACTTTTAATTTGTTGTTAAGAAAACAAAAGGAAAATTTATACTTACTATCACCTTCATTTCATAAAAGAAATATTTGAAAACAAAAATTTAAGAAATACATACTCTCAGTATGTAAGATAATCCTTTCTATTAAATAAATTCAGTTCATGAAAAACTTACATTATTTATTTTTCCCTCATTTTGTCACATAAGTAGAATTTACTTGTGAACCAGCTATAATCTGTTGGTTTATGGTCAGAAACCACCAATGCAGGCCATACCTTCCTTTTCCTATGCCCATTTTACAGAAAAAGCACTGAGATTCAGATAAATTAATGAGAAAGTGATAAATGTTTAGCAGTATAGCCAAGTCTGAAGGTCAGATATCCTGACTCCTAGTATAGTCCTCCTTTTCCTGTATCACGATGAGGTTTCCAAATGTATGAACATAGTCAAATTGAGCTGCTGGACACTCTAGACTTTATCTTCCCATTGAGGTGTAACATCTCACAAAGTTATCTTGGCCCTTTATCACTAGTTTCTAGTCTGAGTTAAGCACAATTATTATTATTATAAAAATGCTATGTAATATTTGCTTGACACTTTATATGTCCAAACTAAGTGTATGTCATTTTTTAACTTCTAGAAATTAGGAAATACTGAGCATGAAGCAACTAAAATAAGAACCCTAAGATATCATAAAACATTTAAACATATTCAGGTAATGTTTACTGAATTGAATTGTTGAATTCAATTTACTGAATTGGTATTTGAAAAATACCAAATCAAGACCATTACCTTAAAGAAAATAATTTACTAAACACATATTCTATTTAATAAATCAATGAGAGGTTACATAAAGAGATGATTTTATCTTACAAAGAACTTGACATTTGTACTTGAATTATCTCCAGGCAATTAAGATTTACATTTACTGAAATTAAATTCATTTTGGCCCCAAATCTCTTTTCTACCACTTCTCCTCTCATTTAATTGCTTCTTCTAGGAACTTAGGAGTCACACTTGATATTTCCCTCTCCCTCAACTTCTACATTCAAGTCTCTAAGGTTTGTCAACTTTACATCCAAAATATGTATCAAATGTTTGTATTTTTCTTTATGTTTGTTACAAACCACTATCACTTCTCACTCTTAGCTGGACCTAAACTATTGTCTGGCTTCCTCACGTCTATGTTTGCTCCCATTCTTTACTCAGCAGACAAGCAGATCTTTAAAAAATTCATATCTGTTCATGTGACTTGTGGGAGAGACAGCGATGCTCATCGAAACTTCCATCTGCTCCCTAGCATTTGTCAGCCTCCTAGAGCTAGGCGGGCCATAGGACTAGCTCTGGCCAGTTGACTGTGGCAGAAGTGATATGTGTTGGATGCAGAAATATAGAAAAACTGAAGTCTGACTCACCAAATGCCTTTATTCTGCTGTGGGGACTGTGGAGTTTGAACGTTCCAGATGGTGAAGCCACAAGACCATAAAGTTTCCTTCAGCCTGGATTTTTTAATTTTAATTTTATTTTTTTAATTTGAGTTCATAATAGTTTACATCATTGTGAAATTTCAGTTGTACATTCTTTCTTGTCTGTCACCACATAGGTGCTCCCCTTCGCCCCCTGTGCCCAGCCACCACCTCCCTTCCCCTGGTAACCACTGAACTGTTTTCTTTGTCCATGTGCTTGTTTATATTTCACATATGAGTGAAACCATTTGATGTTTGTCTTTCTCAGTCTGGCTTATTTCGCTTAGCATAATTCCTTCTAGGTCTTTCCATGTTGTTGCAAATGGGATGAATTTGTCTTTTTTTCTGGCTGAGTAGTATTCCATTGTATATATATATACATATACCACATCTTCTTTATCCACTCATCAGTCAATCGGCACTCAGATAGTTTCCATGTCTTGGCTATTGAGAATAGTGCTGTAATGAACATAGTGGTACATAGGTCACTTTGGATTGTTGATTTCAAGTTGTTTGAGTAGATACCCAGTAGTGGGATAGCTGGGTCATAAGGTAGTTCTATTTTTATTCTTTTGAGGAATCTCCGCACTGTTTGCCTTAGTGGGTGCACCAGTTTGCATTCTCACCAGCAGTCTATGAGGGTTCCCTTCTCTCCACACCCTCTCCCACATTTGTTATTTTTAGTCTTTGTGATTATAGCCATTTTAACAGGTGTAAGGTGGTATCTTAGTGTAGTTTTGATTTGCATTTCCCTGATGATTAGTGATTTTGAACATCTTTTCTGTGTTTATTGGCCATCTATATAACTTCTTTGGAAACAATGTCTGTTCATATCCTCTGCCCATTTTTTGATCAGGCTGTTTGTTTCTTTGTTGTTCAGTTGTGTGAGTTCCGTATATATTATGGAGATTAATGCCTTATTGGATACACGATTTGCAAAAATTTTCTCCCAATTGGTGGGTTGTCTTTTGGTTTTGATCCAAGTTTCTTTTGCCTTGCAGAAGCTCTTTAGTCTGATGAACTCCAATTTGCTTATTTTTTCTTTTGTTCCCCTTGTCTGAGAAGACATGGTATTCAAAAAGATCCTTTTAAGTTCAATGTCAAAGAGTGTACTACCTATATTATCTTCCAGGAGTTTTATGATTTCAGGACTTATCTTCAAGTCTTTGATCCGTTTTGAGTTTATTTTTGTGTATGGCGTGAGATAATGGTCTACTTTCATTCTTTTGCATGTGGCTGTCCAGTTTTCCCAACACCGTTTATTGAAGAGACTGTTTTTTCTCCATTGTGCGTTCTTGGCACCTTCGCCAAAGATTAGCTGTCCGTAGATGTGCAGTTTTATTTCTGGGCTTTCAGTTCTGTGTTCCATTGATCTGTGTGCCTGTTTTTGTACCAGTACCATGCTGTTTTGATCACTATGGCTTTGTAGTACCTTTTGAAGTCAGGGATTGTGATGCCTCCAGCTTTGTTCTTTTTTCTCAGTATTGCTTTAGCAATTTGGGGTCTTTGGTTGCCCCATATGAATTTTAGTATTCTTTGCTCTATTTCTGTGAAGAATGTCTTTGGGATTCTGATTGGGATTGCATTGAATCTGTAGATTGCTTTGGGTAGTATGGACATTTTAACTATTTTCATTCTTCCAATCTATGTGCATGGGATCTCTTTCCATCTCTTTATGTCATTATCTATTTCTTTCAATAATGTCTTATAGTTTTCATTGTATAAGTCCTTCGCCTCCTTAGTTAAATTTGTTCCTAGATACTTTATTCTTTTTTTTTGCGATTGTAAATGGAATTGTATTCTTGAGTTCTCTTTCTGTAAGTTCGTTATTAGAGTACAGAAATGCAACTGATTTTTGTAAGTTGAGTTTTTACCCTGCAACTTTACTATAGTTATTAATTATTTCTAATAGTTTTCCAGTGGATTCTTTAGGGTTTTCTATATATAAGATCATGTCATCTTCAAGCAGTGAGAGTTTCACTTCTTCAGTCCCTACTTGGATTCCTTTTATTCCTTTCTCTTGCCTAATTGCTCTGGCCAAAACTTCCAGTACTATGTTGAATAAGAGTGGTGATAGTGGGCATCTTCATCCTGTTCCTGTTCTCAGAAGGGTGGCGTTCATTTTTTCCCCATTGAGTATGATGTTGGCTGTGGGTTTGTCGTATATGGCCTTTATTATGTTGAGGTAATTTCCTTCTATCCTCATTTTGTTAAGAGTTTTTATCATAAATGGCTGTTGGATCTTGTCAAATGCTTTCTCTGCATCTATTGAGATGATCATGTGGTTTTTATTTCTCATTTTGTTAATGTGGTCTATCACATTGATTGATTTGCAGATGTTGACCCATCCCTGTGTCCCTGGAATAAATTGCAAATTTATCATGATGTATGATCTTTTTGATGTATTGCTGTATTTGGGTTGCCAATCTTTTGCTGAGGATTTTTGCATCTATGTTCATCAGGAATATTGGCCTGTAGTTTTCCTTTTTCGTGCTGTCCTTGTCATGCTTTGGTATCAAAGTGATGTTGGCCTCACAGAACGTGTTAGGAAGCGTCCATCTTCCTTAACTTTTTGGAATAGCTTGAGAAGGATAGGTTGTTAAATTCTCTCTGAAAATTTGGTAGAATTCCCCAGGGAAGCTGTCTGGTCCTGGGCTTTTATTCTTTGGGATGCTTTTATTACTGTTTAAATCTCTTTACTTGTGATTGGTCTATTCAGATTCTCTATTTCTTCTTGATTCAGCTTGGGAAGTTGTAAGAGTCTAAGAATTTATCCATTTCCTCTAGATTGTCCATTTTGTTGGCATATAGTTTTTCATAGTATTCTCTTATAATCCATTGTATTTTTGTGGTATCTTGTTATTTCTCCTCTTTCATTGCTAATTTTATTTATCTCAGCTTTCCCTCTTTTTTTCTTTGTAAGTCTGGATAGGGGTTTGTACTTTTATTTGTCTTCTCAAAAAAATAGCTCTTTGTTTCATTGATCCTTTCTACTGTGTTTTTTGTTTCAACAGCATTTATTTCTGTTCATATTTTTATTATTTCTCTCCTTCTGCTGACTTTGGGCTTTGTTTGTTCTTCTTCTAATTCAGTTAGGGGTAGTTTGAGATTGCTTATTTGGATTTTTTCTTGTTTGTTAAGGTGATCCTGTATTGCGATGAATTTCCCTCTTAATATGGCTTTTGCTGCATCCCATGTGAGTTGGTATGGTATGTTTTCATTTTATTTGTTTCCAGATATTTTTTGATTTCTACTTTAATTTCTTCAATGATCCATTGCTTGTCCAATAGCATGTGGTTTAGTTTTCACATCTTTGTCCTTTTCTCAGTTTTTTTCTTGTAATTAATTTCTAGCTTTATAGCATTGTGATTGGAAAAGAAGCTTGTTATTATTTCAATCTTCTTACATTTATTGAGGCTTGCCTTGTTTCCCAACATATGGTCTATTCTTGAGAATGTTCTGTGTACACTTGAGAAGAATGTGTATTATGCTGTTTTTGGATGGAGTGTTCTGTATATGTCTATTAAGTTCATTTGGTCTAGCATTTCATTTAGTTCCACTGTTTCCTTGTTGATTTTCTGCCTGGATGATCTGTTCATTGATGTGAGTGGAGTGTTGAGGTCCCCTACTATTGTTGTGTTATTATTAATGTCTTCTTTTAGGTTTGTTAATATTTGCTTTATGTATTTTGGTGCTCCTGGGTTGGATGCATAGATATTTATGTGTTATTTCTTTTTGATGGAATGTCCCTTTGATCATTATATACTGCCTCTTCTTGTTTCTCTTTACCTGTCTTATCTTGAAGTCTACTTTGTTTGATATAAGTATTGCAACACCTGCTTTCTTTTATTTGCCATTAGCTTGGAGTACCGTCTTCCATCCCTTTAGTCTGAGCTTGTGTTTGTCATTGGAACTGAGATGTGTTTCCTGGAGGTATCATATTGTTGGGTCTTGTTCTCTAGTCCGTCTCACCACTCTGCATCTTTTTATTGGAGAATTCAATCTATTTACATTTAGGGTGATTATCGATAATCGAGGCTTAATGCTGCCATTTTATCACTTGTTTTCTGGTTCTCCTGCTTTTCCTTTGTTTCTCGTCCTGTGTGTTTTGGTCTACCAATTGAGTTACGTAGTTTTTTATGTTGTGTTTCTGTATTTTCTCCTTATTTATTATTTGTGTCTCTGTTCTGCTTTTTTGTTTAGTGGTTACTCTGAGGTTTGTATTCAAGATCTGATGGATAAGATAGTCCCTTTTCTGATGGCTTCTAATTTACTTAGACTAAACAATTCAGTCCCTTTCCTCTTCCCCTGCTAAGTTGTTTTTCCACATCTTATTCCATCCTGTGTTATGAATTTGTGGTTAAAATGACAAGATTATCTTTGTTTTTGGTGTTTTCCTTTCCTTTGTTTTTAATGCTATACTTGGCTATTTGATATCCTGCTCTGATTCTCTCTACTTGTTTAACTCCTTACTCCATGCTTTGTAACCCCTTTCTTCTCCCTTTTTTTTTTTTTCAGGTATGAGGACCTTGTTGAGGATTTCTTTTGGTGGGGGGGGGGGGGGCAGTCTTGTGACTACGAACTCCCTTAGCTTATGTTTATCTGGGAAAGTTTTATTTCTCCATCATATCTGAAGAATATTTTTGCTGGATAGAGTATTCTTAGCTGGAAGTTTTTGTCCTTCAATGATTTGAATATGTCATTCCAATCTGTCCTAGCCTGTAAGGCTTCTGCAGAGAAACCTGCTGAAAGCCTGATGGAGTTTCCTTTGTAGGTTATTATCTTCTACCTTGCTGCCCTTAGTATTCTTTCTATGTCATTCACTTTTGCCAGTTTCACTACTATATGCTTTGCAGTAGGTCTTTTTACATTGCCATGTTTAGGAGATCTGGCAGCCTCTTCCATGTGGATTTCCTTCCCTGGGCTTGAGAAATTCTCTGCTATTATTTCTTTGAACATGCTTTCTACTCCATTCTCCTTCTCTTCACCTTCTTGAATATGTATAATTCTTATGTTGCATTTCCTAATTGAGTCAGATATTTCTTGGAGACTTTCTTCATTTCTTTTTAGTCTTAGTTCTCTCTCCTCCTCTATCTGGAGCATTTCAACATGTTTATCTTCGGTTATGCTGATATGCTCCACTATGGTGTCCCCTTGAGCATTCAGGGAATCCATATTTTGTGTTGTTTCCTCTATTGTGTCTTTCATCTCTAATATTTCTGACTGATTCTTCTTTATAGGTTCAATCTCTTTTGTGAAGTAGCTCCTGAACTTGTTGAATTGTTTCTCTATATTCTCTTTTACCTCATTGAGTTTTTAGATCATAGCTGTGTTGAATTCTTTGTCATTTAGGTTACATATTTCTGGATCCTCAGGACTGATTTCTGGGTACTTATCATTTTCTTTCTGGTCTGGAGAGATAATATTGTGTTTGATATTACCAGAGGGAGTTCTGTTCTTTCCCATCCTGGCATTATTTGGTCGCAGTTACTGCCTATCACCACTGGGTGGGGGTCAAGAGCCACGTACTCTGAGCCCTCTGCTTTCAGCTGAAATCCCAGGGGCTGGAGCCATGCTGAGCGGGTCGGGGAGGGGCACTTTCCGCTGTGTGCTCTCAGGTTTTCTCCCTCTGCTCTCCTGGGGTGCTGGCTTGATAAGGTCACCCCCCGTGAAAGCTTTCCCCAGTAGAGGGTTTCCCTCTAGGCTGCAAGCTTCCTTGGGAGTACTTGATGTTCCCACAAATGAACATCCCCTCTCCCATTCCTTCCCTCTCAGAGGCCTCGCATGGTCCTGAATTGCAGTCTTTAAGAGGAGGGAGTGAAGATTTCTCTTACCTTGTTCCACTTCCTCTGAGGGGGGGTCCAGTCTCTCTGCCCTCCATATGACTGCATGGGTCTCTCTGATGTTTTTTGTGTTGTGCTTGGATGTCCTCTTTTGGATTATGGATATTTTTTTGTTGTATATTGGATGGGAAATATTTCTGAGAGACCTCACTCTGCCATGATGCTGACGTCCTCCTTCAGCCTGGATTTTTGAGTGAATCTTTGGAGAAAAGTCCCTCTCAACCCACAGTAAACATATAGCATGAATGAAAAATAAACTATTTTTCCTTAAGCCACTGGAATTTTGGGGTTACTACAGCATGATTCAACCTATGCTGCATTCTCATTGGTTATAGGATATAGTCCTAAATTACTAATGAAGCTTTGAATGATTCTGAACACATCTGTCACTCTCCATCTTCATCACAGGTCAATCACATTGGTTTTTCTCTATTTGTTAAATGTTCTTTCCTCCTTAAGTGGCTGCATATCCTGGCAACTTTGAAGGCAACTGAGTGTCATCTTTTGCATACTGACAGTTACTATGCTTGTTCTAATGGATTGGATAATTATAGAATGCCAGCATATCTTGGATGGAATTTTTTTAAATAGTGCATTTTTCTTAGCTAGTATAGAAGTGGCCTTGTTAGGTCATGAATTGATATAAATAGTCTCTAGGGGTAAATGGGAAACACAGTATAATGTTCATTTTTAATGAACAAAGAAACCAATTTGAGATAATTTAAAAAATAAACAACATCAAGAAAAAGTAATTATTGGAAAGATATTTGGGTATCTTATAGAATCTCCAAATATCTGAGCTTATGGCCTACTGAAATAGGAATTGAAAATATAAACCTCTAACCTAGGACACACTCTTTCTCTTGTCTTTGGTCTCTGATTTGCTCACCATTCTGCTTTATTCATTTCTATCAGCTAGAGTTATCTGCTTTTTTATGTGCATGGGGGTAGATGGCTACCATTCATTCTCAAGTTGGCATTCTCTTTGTTCTGGACACGTCACAGAACTAATTAACTGTCTCTAAGCCTTTATTCTAAATTTCTAAGAAAAATATGATTGGCTTGGATAAGGTCAGGTATGTGTGGTGTGGTAAACAGTTATTAAAGAAATGGGATTGTTCTGAAGTGAGCAGAGACCCTAAAGATATTTCCATCCACTTGAAGTTGGAAGCAGTGTTGAGAACAAATCAAGGAGTTTGCAGGTGAAATTCATCAAGAGTTTCCTAGAAAAATGAAAAATCTTAAGACCAAGAAGTTTATTTAAGAATCAAGGAAATTATTGATTAAAGATATGAGTAGAGGATAAAAAACATGATGGACTTTGCTTAATTTATAGAGGCTTGTTTTGATTGGCCAAAAGCTTATTAATTTAATGAGCTTTAATACACAAAATGTATGGCATACAGGAAGCATTGGTTAACTCCACCTCTGCTCTCACACTCCACCTTCGGTTGTTTTAAAGGAAATGCATAAATGCTGGAAGGGTTGTTGGCTATATGGATAGTAAAGAATGAGAGAATTAGAAGGCTTTGGAGTTTCCAAAAAAGGAACTCAAGGAATCTCAAACACAGCAAGACTGTCATGGAGGTGAAGATGAACCTGATATCTTAGCCAGAGGGCTCCACAATGGGTGCAGACTCCCAAGGATAAAATGTTAGAGTGCAGGAAGAAAATATTTAATTTCTACCTATGCTTATTCTTTACCTAAAAATTAAGAAGGAAATGAAATTTTGTTGATATTTCATATACAGATAGAAGCTGGTAGACTTTTTCGGGTTGCATGTTGGACTAGAGCTATCATACGTAGTACATGAGATCGAAAGAGAATATGCCTCATGGCTAAGATCACAGACTCTGCAACCATACTCCCTGGGTTGAGTCCCAGGGTGTTTTACAATGAGATTCATATTTGAGTCAGCAGATGGAGTAAAGCAGATTACTCTCCCTAGTGTGGGTAGCCCTTATCTGATCTGAAGGCCTGAATAGAACAAAGAGGCTGACCTTCCCAAGAATAACAGGGAACTCCTCCTGCCTGACTGCTGAGCTGGGACGTTGGTCTTGTTCCTGCCTTTGGACTTGAATTGAAAAATTGGGTCTTCTTGGTTCTCAAGGCTGCCAGCTGTCAGATTGGAACTGACACCATCAGCTCTCTTGGGCCTACAGCTGATTGCAGAACCTGGGACTTCTTAGCCTTCATAATAGTGTGAGTCAATTCCTTGTAATAAATCTCTTCATGTGATAAAACATGCATATATAAATATATAAATATATGTGTGTGTGTATATATGTATATACGCAGAATATATGTGTGTGTGTGTGTGTGTGTGTATATATATATATAGCTACTATTTGTTTCCTTTCTCTGGAAAACCCTGATGAATATGAGAGTCAATAGTATTAGGAATACTTATTCTCATTCTAATGCCTTCTAATAGTACAGTCATGTGCTGCATGATGACGTTTTGGTCAATGACGGACCGCATATATGGCGGTGGTCCCATAAGATTAGTACCATATAGCCTAGGTGTGTAGTAGGCCCTACCACCTAGGTTTGTGTAAGTACACTCTATGATGTTCACCCAGAGACGAAGTCACTTAACGACACACTTCTCAGAATGTATTTCTGTTGTTATGTGACATGTAACTGTATTAGAGTGAAGAAAAATGGCCCACATACTGGCTTAGAAGAGATACACTTAAAAAATTGAATTCACTGGGGAGACCTGGGGAAAAAAAAAAGAAAAACTAAACAAAACATCAAGGGAGGAATGGATAAAGGATAAAGAAGATGTAGTATTTATACACGATGGACTACTACTCAGCCATAAGAAATTATGAAATCCGGCCATTTGTGACAACATGGATGGACCTTGAGGGTATTATGCTGAGTGAAATAAGTCAGAGGGAGAAAGTCAAATACCATATGATCTCACTCATAAGTAGAAGATAAAAACAACGACAAACAAACACACAGCAATGGAGATTGGATTGGTGGTTACCATAGGGGAAGGGGAGGGGGGAGGGCAAAAGGGATGATTAGGCTCACATGTGAAGGGATGGACTATAATTAGTTTTCTGGTGGTGAACATGATGTAATCTACACAGAATTTGAAATGTATTATGATGCACATACAAAAATAAATAAATAAATGAATAAATTGAAAAAAAAAACTAAACAAAAATAGTTTGAGTCAAGAATACAAGGCACTCCTGGGGTGCCTTGGGGCCAAGTGGTTACATTCGCTCACTCTGCTGTGGCGGCCGGGGTTTCGGTGGTTCGGATCCTGGGCGAGGACATGGCACTGCTCATCAGGCCATGCTGAAGCTGCATCCCACATGCCACAACTAGAAGGACCCACAACTAAGAATATACAACTATGTACCAGGGGGTTTTGGGGAGAAAAAGGAAAAATAAAATCTTAAAAAAAAAAAAAGAATGCAAGGCACTCCAAAACACTAATTTTTATGATAATAATACATCTTCTTTGGGGTTAAAAGCAATATATGTCTGCTTAAATTATTATATAGTATATCGTTAAAAAAAGAGAAATGTAAGTCAAGCTTATATGTATATAAAAAGTGAATAACTACATTTTTTAATGACAGCCTATTCTTTAGTATCACACGTTATATTTTATAGTGTTGAACACTAACAATAATATATACATATTTTATTTGTCTTTTAATCATTAATTAATATGGATTTCATGATTCACCTAACAATATGGCACTGTGATTTGGCAGTACAGGAAATAAATATTGATAGTATGGCTTTTCTTATGCCCTAGGCAGCCATGAAACCAATTAAAGCAAAAGATGAGACCCAGTGTTTTGAATTTTACCTCTTTTCCTGTGAGCACAATGGTCTGTGTTTAGTGAGAAAACGTTCCCCTGAAACCTTTGAAAAATGTTTGCTTGGACTGAACCTCAAGAAAAATTAGAGTTAGAGAGAGAAGGAAAAGGATATATTTTAATAATCTGAATCAAAAAAAGTGTAGGTTTAATACATTCTCAAATGGGGCATATTGTGTGTTTTTGATGAGTTCTTTTATCTTGGCCTTTGAAGTAAATTGGGGAGGTGCCTTGACAAGCAGACAGACAATGGTATTAGTGAAATTGGTTATGTGGTCCCTAAAGCAACTCTGGCTTTCCCAGTCTGTGCTCGCCGGGCTTTTCCACCCATCTCAGGTATGCTTGTAACAGTTGGAGACTCTGGGATTGATTTCCTATGCTTCACATAGCCAAAAGCCAAATACTATTCATATTTCATTCCCAGTTTCACCACAAGTCCAAGCTTTTGCCAAATATCTGAGTACCCGAATCCAGAATATATTCCTTACAGACTTTCTTTCTCATAAGGTGTTATTTATGTGACTGTCTTGGGACTGGATAACATGACTTTTAATGTAACCAAAAGGCAATAGCAATGCACTAAATGCTACTCGTGAGTCAGTGTCCCTAGGAGAACAGTGGTCTTTGGAGGAAGAATTAGACATACATGTATAGCAATAGGCTGCCAATTCCTAACAATAAAATAGACTTCTTGGCAAATGAGTTCTGGGTAATATGCAGCTTACAATGCCCTTTTACTTACAGATTGGAGGGGTCCGGCTGATCTGCTTGCTGATACGTGACATTCCTCTTGAACAATAATGAAAATAAATCCATGAAGGTGGAGAGTGGGGGAGATTGTTGCTATTTTCCCCAAACAGGCAATAACAAAGTGCCAGTGGGAACGCACAGCTCAGAGAGCTGCTTTGATTTCTTAGTGTGGGCTAAGAGAGGAAGGTCAGGTAACATATTCCATGTCAAAGACTAAAGTTTAATAGAGTTAGACTACACCTTATGGGGAAGGGGAAGCTAGGGCTTGCAATGTCATTTGTTACAGAATTTCTGCTTTGTCTTTAAAGACATGATGCTAACTATATGGAGCAAGAAACAATGAAAAGTCGTGGGTAAAGTAGTGAATTGATAAAGTAGTTTTCCTAAGCTTCTTTCTTCCTTTTTGCCAGGCTCTTCTCTGCTTTCCTGGAGGAGACTTCGTCCTTCATCATAATTGCTCTTCCTGTGTCATTTCCTCTGAGGCTCCTCCAGACTCTACTGATAAAACGAAAAATTCTATTTGGTGATAGTGTCAGTGAGCAATTATTGTTCAATGTGTTATCCCTCCTAGGTAGTATTTATAAGTTAAACAACAGTTTTCTGCACTTCTGTCCAAAAGAGTGACGCATGATAAGCGGTTTAGCACCTTATTGGTGTTGTAAATACCACACCTTGACCCTGAAAAGCAGAAAGATGAAAATATTCTTCTAGGTCTTAGAATTAATTCAAGCTTATTGGTTTTATGCAAAAGCTGGGCTTGTGTAGTTGTGAAGGAGCGTGAGTGGGGTGGGAGTTATTCTCTGACATTCTTGTAACATGGGAAAACTATTGCTCTGCCTCGTTTCCTATCTATGTGTTTCTTCTGAGCTGCTAAGGCAATTTGAAGAAACTTAAGAAAGAATGTGAGGGGTTGCTAATAACATCCCTCCCAGCTCTGTGCCAGCAAATTCTAGCCTGAGCGGCGAGAACCCTCTTAGCCTGTAGGGGGTGATGGTTGCATGCCTAATAAAAACAGACGTGACTGATGTTGACTTGGTTTCTTATCTTTATTTCACGGTTTAGGTTATGGAGATCTGAATCTTAGTTATATTCCAAAGAAATTATCTACATATTTTATCAAAGTTACAATTCTCTGATTATATAATGCACTTTTATTTTTTACTCACTACAAAAGAAAAAAATCACTGCCAATTGAAACACAGTGCTTCTTAGCACCTTAGCTGTGAGACACATCCTGATTTTAGAGGTGCCAAAATGTTAAAAATATGTGTCTAAAAAAGTCAGTGAAACAAAGCATGTTAGAAAACAACAATGTAAGCTGAAAATCAAGTGAGAATAAGGGGCTTTTGTACTCGGTGCCCACAGTGCGTCAGGGTGTTCTTTGGAAAATTCATATATGAGTTTTCAAAATAACTGGTATAACTTATAAAGCCTATTTAGACTATACTTTAGTGGCTATCTTGTCAAAATATATTATGCATTTTAACTAAGCCTACCACTATATCTCAAAAAGAGCATACTGAATATGCTTTTTTTAATCAATGACTTAAAGTCATGATCATAAATATCATTTGGTTTCCAAGATACAACTCTCTTGGTTTTATTCCTATTTTAGTGGCTTCCTTCTCATTTCCCCAAGTCCTACACTTTTGGGTGCCCTGCACATCAAGTCTTCTCTTTCCACACTTGGTCCAAAGGTGAGCTCCGTAACTTCATGGTTTCAAGTATCACCAGCCAGAATCTCCCTCTGAACTTCTCTCTTGCATCCAATTATACAGTTGTCTCTTTGATTTGAATGCCTAGTGAGCATCTCAAACCTGACATCTCCAAATGAACCCCTCATTTTCCTTCTAAAACCTCTTCCGCCTGCAGTCTTTTTTATTTCAGCAAATGAAATTTCCATTCTTCCAGTTGCTCAGGCCAAAAAATTTGGAGTTATCTTTTTCTTTTTTTGAGGAAGGTTAGCCCTGAGCTAACATCTGCTGCCAATCCTCCTCTTTTTGCTGAGGAAGACTGGCCCTGAGCTAACATCCGTGCCCATCTTCCTCTACTTTAGATATGGGATGCCTGCCACAGCATGGCTTGACAAGCAGTGTGTAGGTCCACATCTGGGATCTGAACCGGCAAACCCCGAGCCGCTGAAGCAGAACGTGTGTACTTAACCACTGCACGACTGGGCCGGCCCCTGGAGTTACCATTGACTCTGCTCTCTCACCCCACATATCCAAGCCATTAGTAAGTTCTTTCCATTCTACATTCAAAATACATTCAGAACCCCACTACTTCTCACCACCTCCACCACGACCGCCATTATTGCTTACTTTGAGTTCAAAGCCTCTCCCTGCTGGTGCTGTTGCCTCCCTAGCACCCATTCTCTACATGGTGGTTAGAGGGATCCCTTCAAAATGTGATCAGACTATGTCACTTCTCTGGTCAAAACCCTCCAATAGCTTTACAACTATTTCAGAGTAAAATCCAAAATTCTTACCATGATCTACAAGGTTCCACATGGCCTTGGCCTCTACTTTCTGACTTCGTCTTCAATCTCTCTTCCACTGACTTACTCTGTTTCATCACTAGCTTCCTCTGTGGGCTTCTAATATGGGTTTCTCAATTTTGGCACTATTGTCATATGCTTTGCTACAAAGGGGTTGCCCTGTACATTGTAGGATGTTTGGTAGCCCTGGCCTCTACTCAGGAGATAATGGTTAACATCCCTGCCTTGTGACAGTAAAAAATATCTCCAGACACTGCCAAATGTCTTCTGGGGATGAGGGGTAAAATGGACCCTAGTTGAGAACCACTGCTCTAACATGTCAAGCATGCTTTTTCCTCGGGACCCTTGCATCTTCTCTTCTCTCTGCCTAAAACCCCCTTCTCCCAGATCCTGCACGGCTTGCCCCCTCACTTGGTCAGGTCCCTGTTTCAAGTACCATCTTAACATAAAGCAGCCATCCCACTCTCATTCCCTATCAACATCACATGGTTTTATTTTTCTCTATTCCATTTACCGTTGCCTTGATTTACCCACTTACTATATCCAGGTGTTTGCCTCAATGTGGAGGGAGCCCAATTACAGTAAAACTCTTGGCCTCTGTCCACTGCACCCCAGGAAACAGGGATGACTTATCTGACGGGCATATTTTGGTAAGATTAAACTGGATGTTTCTGGCTCGTTGCTCATTTTTTTCTCTTGAAGGTGCACTTCCTTCCAAGAGTAAGTGAGGAGACCTGTTCCATTTGGTGCTGTCTGTGACAACATGGGTCTGTTTGCCACAATCTGAGGTTCAATGACTTCTTGGCCTTTTTAGCCAGACTCTCATTTAGACTTTGTTGGTAACAAAAGTACTATTCTGAGTTCTGTATGCTTTGTTGTCTTCTATCTCAATTTGTTCAGAACTTAGGGAAAAGACGTAATACTTACCAGACCCCTTGAGCTCCTAATGTCTGATGCCTTGAAAAAGAAAGAAAGGACTAGAAGTTGTGGGAAGTACAATAATATGTGAACAATTGAGGATTCTGATGTGGCGAGAGTATGCAGCTTTTGGTTTGGGATTTTATTGTGTAGAAAGTGTACACAGACCTTAGCTATTTGGAGAGGATTATACTTGGTCAGTTTTTTTTTTTTTTGAGGAAGATTAGCCCTAACTACTGCCAGTCCTCCTCTTTTTTGCTGAGGAAGCCTGGCCCTGAGCTAACATCCGTGCCCATCTTCCTCTACCTTATACATGGAACGCCTACCAAAGCATGGCGTGCCAAGTGGTGCCATGTCTGCACCCGGGATCCGAACCGGAGAACCAGGGCCGCTGAGAAGCGGAACGTGGGAACTTAACCACTGCGCCACCGGGCTGGCCCCATACTTGCTCAGTTTTTAAGTACTGCAGCCTGGGAAGGAGGCTTTAAGCCTTAGGTCATGCAATATTTTACCCTTGGTGGATGACTATATTGTAGACAGGTATTTCTATAGTCCACTCTCTTTCTACAGAATTAAGATTGCAGGTTCCGGGCCTGAGAGAGCCAGGGCGCAGGGGTCCCTTAGGCCTCGGCAAATGCCGATTGTGTGGGCAGCCCTCACAGAAGCAGCAAGCAAAGGTGCAGGATGTGCTTCCCAAGGTGCAGGCTTTGGCAAGTGCAAGGACCTCAACAGATCTGCGGGGCCTGAGGTGAGGGCTGCCGCAGCTTACCGCAGATCTGCAGCTTTGCCTCAGATGTTGCTGAGGCAAGGATCTGACAGTAGGCGGAAGTAGCTTTCTACATACAGTCCTTTATGACATTAGAGGAAGGGAACACGTTCATTACCTTCAAACAGCAAGGCAACTAAGTCCCATGTACACTACAGAGCATTACAGGGGGTCTGGTTTTAACTGTTAGTGCCAGGCTTGGTAGGCAGCACTGCATTCATGGCCCCAAATTCCCCAAGGAAGGGACTATGGAAATTTAAGTTCAGACTTATGTGCTCTTTCCGTATGCTCAATAGTTCCCTATCACCACGTGGTCTCAACTTTTTTTTTTTCCTCCCCAAATCCCCCCAGTACATATATTTTTTTAGTTGTGGGTCCTTCTAGTTGTGGCACGTGGGACACCGCCTCAGCCTGGCCTGGTGAGCGGTGCCATGTCCACGCCCAGTATTCCAAACGGCGAAACCCCGGGCCACTGCAGCGGAGTGGGCGAACTTAACCACTCGGCCGCGGGGCGGACCCCCAGATATAAAATTTTTTAATGCCCAAATTAACCTCTTCTTGGGATAGTTCTCCCAACTGAAAGTAAATCCCCAGGTCTTGGGCTTCGGGCACCAGGTTTAGACTGACTTTCTGGCAAAACTATCCTGATTTTTTTTTTTTAGCTAACATTGAGTCTCTGTAACACTAAATATTTAGTTCAAGAAATATATTTTTTCCTGAGATAACAGTTTTGAGGGGTG